>NC_054470.1:6162621-6462621 GCF_017639515.1 Carcharodon carcharias
TAAGGGAGGGTGGGACAGGTAGAGCTGGATAGAGGGCCAGTGATAGGTGGAAATAGCCAAAAGATGTCACAGACAAAAGGACAAAGAGGTGTTGCTGGTGGTGATATTATCTAAGGAATGTGATAATAAAGGTACAGATAGCTGGGTTGGGGTTGGGTGAGGGTGGGTGGGGAAGGGATCGAAATAGGCTAAAAGGCAGAGATAAAACAATGGATGGAAATACGATTAAAAATAATGGAAATAGGTGGGAAAAGAAAAATCTATATCAATTATTGGGAAGAAAGGGGGTGAGATCGTGAACTCACTCCTCCATCCCCAGCCCCTTTTCGATCCCCCTTTTTTTTCCAATAAGTTATATAGATTTTTCATGAACTGCGCGATAATCAGCACAACTGACCATCTTCCTCATAGAAACAAAATACTGCGGACGCTGGAAATCTGAAACAAAAACAGAAAATGCTGGAATAACTCAACAGTTCTGACAGCATCTGTGGAGAGCGAAAAACAAAGCTAATGTTTCGACTCCATGTGACTTCTTCAGATTCATTCTTTCTGATAGAGTTGCCAACCATCCAGGATTGGTCTGGAATCTCCAGGATATGAAGATAAATCTCTAGGTCACTGCTGTGTGCAACCCTGGAGAAAAATCATTGGAACATTTAAAAAAAAAATTTTTTTTGTCATTTTCTTTGAATATTTCCCTTTACCAGATATAAAAATATTGAAAATGTGGCTGTTTGGCTGACAGTCAAGCATGATCCAATTGGGTAATGAGTCTTTTTGCTTTCTAATTGGCATTGGAAGGCAGTGTATCACAAGGATGGATGTGTTGGCTGACTCATGGCTGGAGTGCGGGGGCAAGTCATGTGATGAAACCTCTAGGAATACATTTAATCACAGGTGGCAACACTACTTCCCGAACATACCCTGTCCTAAAACAAAAGCTAAATAGTACAGACTCTAGAAATCTGACATAAAAGAAACAAATGCTGGAAATACTAAGATCAGTGGTGAGAGAGTCAGAATTAATGGACAGAATGTTTAGGTCAGCGCGCGGGTGCGTGCCCAACCCGATGTGAAATCGCGTGAGATGATATTAGGCGAGTGCCCTGCTCTCACGCGATATTTCGGATAGCGGTTGCATTTCTGACTTTTGCGTGTGCCCGCCAACAATTAAGAAGCCAATTAAGGTAATTAAATGTGCAATTGTCTCTAATTTTTCGTGGTCCATCCATGCGATTTGTGTTGGTCCGAGTTGAGTGCAATGCCTGACTTGGCGGCTGCGACGAAGGGTGGTGCGTCCCGTAAGGCGTTGAAACAGTCGCTGATTAAAGTCACCAAGAAGGCGCCTAAGAAATGGAGAAATTCTCGCAAGCAGAGCTATTCCATTTACGTATACAGGGTGCTGACCCAGGTCCACCCTTCCACCAGGACCTCGTCCAAGGCCATGAGTGTTAGGAATTCGTTCGTTGTCGACATTTTCGAGCGCATCGCCTCCGAGGTGTCACACCTCATTCACTACAAGCGCTGCACCATCTCTGTCCAGGAGATCCAGAGCGCCGTCCTCAAGCTGCCAGGGGAATTGGCCAAACACGCTGTCTCTGAAGGCGCCAAAGCGGTCACCAAATACACCAACTCCGTTTAGGTATACAATTCTAAAGATTATAAAAATAACAACCTTATGGTTGGTAGACGGGCAACTTGGACAAGCGGATTTTGCATTTTTCATAAAACCTCATCCAAGAGCAGGATGAGGTTTCCGTTATTAAATTGAAGAAAAATAAAAATCTATGGACAGCATTTTTAACATGTATATGTTTAGGTGACTGATTGTGATGCTTGCACATCTTTATCCTGATCTTAAAAACTTTATTTAATACTTTTCAGGTCTTCAGCTCCCTGAGGCAGCTCTCCCCCTTCAGGGAGCTTTCTGTCAGCGCCCGCCCTCCTCCCACCCCCATCCCGGCAGCGCTGAGCTCCTCAGCACGCGCTTCACGCTGGCTGGCCATTAATTGGCCAGCCGGTGTGAAATCGCAGACTGCGGTCCATTCCCAGGCCGATCCCGGGCCTGCCAATCACACCCGACCACCGACCTAAAGATTCTGCTCAATGTTTCAGGACTTCCATCAGAATCCTACTGAATGCTGATTTTCCCTGAATGGGGATGTAAAGCTGAAACAACAATTGTGTTCTCATAACAAATTCTGGTAAGATCTACAACTTTGATTTGAACTTACACAACACCTTTGATATAGTAAAATGTCCCAAGGTGCTTTGAGGGAGTGCTATCGAACAAAATTTGACACCGAGCCACCTAACGAGGTATAAGGACAGATAACTAAATGCTTGGTCACAGTAGGTTTTCAGGAGTGCCTTAAAGGAACTGAGAGGTAAGGAGAATTAGGGAGGGAATTCTAGAGCTTACAGTCTAGAACACTGTTAGCACATACCTCTGCCAATTTGGGAGTGAAGAAAATCAAGGATGTGCAAGAGGCCAAAATTGGAGCCGTGTGGAATCAAGCCTTGGATGTCAAATCCTGAATATATGAGCATATTTTCTTACACCTGGCCTTCAGATAATTGTTTTAAAATTGCCTGAAAGCTCAAAATTAACTCTTTGGTATGTTGGAAGCAGGTACATAGACCAGCTCTTGTCAGCTACCTTTAATGTTTCAGATTTTAAACCCTGTGTACCAGACTTGCATACTCACTTGATATAATGGTGGTAGGCTGGAAAAGGAGTAAAAATTCATGGAATCTGCTAAATCCCTGATAGTGGCTCTAATTTGTTACTGAGTTCTTCAATTATGCTTTCACTCATTTCTTGTCACATTGTTCTTAAATTTCCTTTATAAATTAGTGGCATGCCATATACTCCAACTTTTATTCACTTGATTTATGTTGTTTTGCTGGAAAGTAAATATCAGACTCCATGTCGTTGTTTTCTATTCATGTTACTATAAGTCAAGGTTTCCATATTGAAGGATCTATGAATCAGACACTCAGACACAGTTGCCGGGTTTTAAGTATTTTTAGAAGCACGATGAAAAGTAAATATCAGACTGCATGTTCAATGAATAATTACCATTTTGATTGTAATGTGCTATGGTATAAATCATAGTATTTATGAAAATGTATCAATGCGTTGTATAACATGGATCAGTTGGTTGGCCTAGGTCTCCTTGGTGACATGAGGCTCTTCAGCAGCTGCCTCCTTGGTTCTTCCTACCATAGGATACTCATTAACTTTTGTGGGAGGGTCACTTACTCGAGGACCTGTATCATAAATCATGATGTAATTCTAAAACTTGGATTTTTGTCTCGGGCTCAGGAAATGTGAGTTGGGCTCATTCCCGACTTCTGAAAACTGAGCCCATCTCTGAACCTCATTCTCACCATGCCTTTGTCCCGGAAGAAACGTGGGTGGGGACGGGTTAGGTTTTGTGAATCACATATAGGGGAGGCGATGTTGTAGTGGTATTGCCACTGGACCAGTAATCTGGACACCCAGGGTAGTCCTCTGGGGACCCGGGTTCAAATCCTGTCACGGTAGATGGTAAAACTTGAAATATAAATCTGGAGTTAAAAGTCTAATGATCATGAAACCATTGTCGATTGTCATAAAAGCTCATCTGGTTCACTAATGCCCTTCAGGGAGGAAAACCTGCTATCCTTACCTGGTCCCACTGGCAGTACAGGCCCAGCAGAGGTGGCGGTGGCTTGCAGTCCGGAAGGAGTGACCACCGCACAGTTGTGGGGATGAAGCCCTGGCTTCACATTGAGGATGCCCTCCAGCGTGCTTTGTGGCACTACCAGCGTGCTAAATGGGACAGGTTTCAAACAGATCTAGCAACTCAAGACTGAGCATCCATGAGGTGCTGTGGGCCATCAGCAGCAGTAGAATTGTACTCGAACACAATCTGTAACCTCATGGCCCGGCATATCCCCCATTCTACCATTACCATCAAGCCAAGGGATCAACCCTGGTTCAATGAAGAGTGCAGAAGGGCATGCCAGGAACAGCACCAGGCATACCTAAAAGTGAGGTGTCAGCCTCATGAAGCTATAACACAGGACTACTTGTGTGCCAAACAGCATAAGCAGCAAGTAATAGACACAGCTAAGCAATCCCACAACCAACGGATCAGATATAAGCTCTGCAATCCTGCAACATCCAGTTGTGAATGGTGGTGGACAATTAAACAACTTGCTGGAGGAGGAGGCTTCACAAATATTGCCATCGTCAATGATGGAGGAGCCCAGATAAGGCTGAAGCATTGGCTACAATCTTCAGCCAGAAGTGCCGAGTGGATGATTCATCTTGGCTTCTTCCGGAGGTCCCCAGCATCACAGATGCCAGTCTCCAGCCAATTGATTCACTCCACATGATATCAAGAAATGGCTGAAGGTACTAGATACTGAAAAGGCTGTGGGCCTTGACAATATTCTGGCAATAGTACTGAAGACTTGTGCTCCAGAACTTGCCATGCACCTAGCCAAGATGTTCCAGTACAGCTACAACACTGGCATCTACCTGGCTATGTGGAAAATTGCCCAGGTATGTCCTGTACAAAAAAAGCAGGACAAATCAAATCCGGCCAATTACCGCCCCATTAGTCTACTCTCAGTCATCAGTATAGTAATGGAATGGGTCATCAACAGTGCTATAAAGTGGCACTTGCTTAGCAATAACCTGCTCACTGATGCCCTGTTTGGGTTCTGCCAGGGCCACTCAGCTCCTGACCTCATTACAGACATGGTTCAAACATGGACAGAAGAGCTGAACTCCCAAGGTGAGGTGAGAGTGACTGCCTTTGACAACAAGGCAGCATTTGACTGTGGCATCAAAGAGTCCTAGCAAAACTGGAGTCAATGAGAATTGGGGGAAAACTCTCCACAAAGGAAGATTGTTGTGGTTTTTGAAGGTCAATCATCTCTGCTCCAGGACATCACTGCAGGAGTTCCTCAGGGTAGTGTCATCGACCCAACCGTCTTCAGCTGCTTCATCAATGACCTTCCTTCCATCATAAGGTCAGTAGTGGGGATGTTTGCTAATGATTGCACAATGTTCAGCACCATTCGTGACTCCTCAGATGCTGAAGTAGCCCATGTCCAAATGCAGCAAGACCTGGACAATATCCAGGCTTAGGCTGACAAGTAACATTCGCGCCACACAAGTGCCAAGCAATGACCATGTCCAACAAGGGAGAATATAACCATCGCCCTTGACGTTCAATGACATTACCATCAATGAATCTCCCACTATCAACATCCTTGGGGCTACCATTGACCAGAAACTGAACTGGACTAGCCATATAAATACTGTGACTACAAGAGCAAGTCAGAGGCTAGGAATCCTGCGAGGAGTAACACCTCCTGCCTCCCCAAAACCTGTCCACCATCTACAAGGCACAAGTCAGGAGTGTGATGCAATACTCCCGACATGCTTGTATGAGCGCAGCTCCCACAGCACTCAAGAACGTTGACACATTCCAAGACAAAGCAGCCCACCTGATTGGTACCCCTTCCACAAACATTCACTCCTTCCACCACTAACACACAGTAGCAGCAGCATGTACCATCTACAAGATGCACTGCGGGAATTGACAAAGGCTCCTTGGACAGCATCTTCCAAACCCATGACCACTACCATCTAGAAGGACAAGGGCAGCAGATAGATGGGAACACCACCACCTGGAAGTTCCCCTCCAAGCCACTTATCACCCTGGCTTGGAATTATACCGCAGTTCCTTAGCTGTCACTGGGTCAAAATCCTGGAACTCCCTTCCTAACAGCACTCTGAGTGTACCTACACCACATGGGGACTTCAGTGGTTCAAGAAGGTAGCTCACCTCACCTTCTCAAGGGCAACTAAGGATGGGCAATAAATGCTATCCCAGCCAGCGAAGCCCACATCCCGTAAATGAATAAAGAAAGTACAGTGCGGGTGGAGTGTGAGTGTGAATTTGCACTGGTTAGAAGGCCTGCCTCAGTTCTTGGGGACAGCAGCCCAGCTCCCAATGTCATTCTAAATGCCCGTAAACGTCAGCCACCACCCTCCCCACCCAACTCCCATGACTTTCATACTTCCTAGGCCACTTTCATGCTCCCTCATACCTCATAATTCTTATATTACCTTCCAAGACCCCTCATACCCTTATCCCTACCTCATATGCCCCATGCACCTGCCATGTCCCCTCATACCCCCCCATGCCCCCTCCATACCACCTCATATCCCCATGCTCTGTCATACTTCCCATGCCCTTTCATACCCCTCATACTCATCATGCTCTCCATGCTCCCTCCACATCACTTAATACTCCCATGCCCCCTCATATCCCTCATGACTCTTACATACCCATTCCCACTTCATATCACCATGCACTCTCACACCACCCATGCCCCCTCCATATCCCCTCATACTCCCCATACCACATGCCCTCTCATACTGTCATTCCCTTTCCACATCCCCTCGTACTCCCCATGTCCCTACATACTCCTCATTTCCCTCATACTCCCCATACCCTCTCATACATCCATGCCCCCTCATACCCCTTCTATGCCCCATACTCCCAATTCCCCTGCCATGTCCCTCCCCACAATCTGCCCCCGCACCCCATGTATCCTCCATAATTGTTCATCCAGTATCCACTATGGGCAGATTTCAGGATGTCTTTGAAATGGGCACTTATAAAATAAACCTAACGATCTAATAGAGCTGTCACTCAAATATACTTCATACTGATAAAACCTCAGTGATAAAAGCAATTCACAAGAATTAAATCCCCACAAGTGGTCAATCTGTCATAAAAAAATCAAACAAACACTTATCCATGATACAGGAAAATATTAATAAACTTGCAGAATGGATGTGTAATGGGCAAATTAATTTCAATGTATGTGAGTGCGAGGTGGTATATTTTGGTGGAGACGTACTGCTTGGAAAATAAGTCTATAAATGGTGTAGCGATGCAGAGAAATTTGGGTACAGATACATAATTCATTAAAAGTAACTACACTGGTTAACAAGGACATGTAAAGCAAATATCTAGAGGGATAGAATTTAAGAGCTGAGTTCTGCTATCTTGTATTGAATTTGGTTAGACCACTTGTAACACTATAGTTTCCACATGACAAAAAGGATAGAGAGGCACTGGAGAAGGTGCAAAAAATATTGATGAAAGGTTAATATCTAGTTGAAAAGGCTGGGGCTCTTTCTCTGGTATACAGGAGACTGAGGTGTGAACTGATGATCAGTTCTTTATGATCACAAAAAGGTTTGATAGGATAGGCATAGAGAAGATATTTCTTCTGAAGAAGGGTCATAAGGACTCAAAATGTTACCTCCATTTCTCTCTCCACAGATGCTGCTAGGCCTGCTGAGTTTTTCCAACATTTTCTGGTTTTGTTTCAGATTTCCAACATTCGCAGTATTTTGCTTTTATATTATAATGTATGTGAGAAGATGTTTCCACTTGCAGGGGAGACCAGAAGGATAGATTCCAAGATGTTCACTAATGAATCTAATAGGGAATTCAGTGAAACTTCTTTACCCAGAGAGTGGTTAGAATGTGGAACTCACTACCACAGGGAGTAGTTGAGGTGATTAGCATACATGCAGTTAAACACATGAAGGAGACTGGAATATAAGTATATATATTGATGAGGTTAGATAAAGAAGGGTGGAAGGCGTGTATTGGGGAGCATAAATGCTGGTATGGCCCTGTTAGGCTAAATGGCCTTTTTGGGTGCTATAATACTATCTGCGCAATTAGATATAAAGCTCGTACAATACTGTGACATTGCAGGATTTAGAATTCCACTTTTAAGACATTGGATTATGAATTCATGAAAATGGAAAAATAGGAACTTGCAAGAAAGTTCAGTGGAAGAATTCAAGAAAACCTAATGAAATTGTTTATCGTAAGCAAGAACCACTATAGCTTCTTGTTACAATTTTATGTTATGATACAGCTGATGGTAAATGCTGAGCTGCTCAAATCCCAAAGGGAAACTTGAAACAACTGCCACAACTGTTTTGCAATTTGTATATATTTTGAAATGCATGCCTTGAATTCAGTATTAATAAGACTACTGAGTCTTATAGATATCTTACAAAACTAAATTAAATCTATATTAATAGAAGAAATGATTTTAAATACACATACAAATCTACAAATTACTACTATGATAACTTCTAAATCCCCTAGTTCATCTAATCCCCAGTTACACCCAAGCAACAGTAAGACACACAGATTTTTAAAAGAGCCAAGCAAAGTAACAGACAATACTCTGGGCAGTCGAATTCAAAGTGAGTTTTTCTCAGCTTCAGTTCTTTGTAGACAGCAGTTGAGGCTTAGATGCTGGAGGCTTTTGACAGTTGTGTTAGATCTTAGAATGTCTGCCCTTACATACAGCCTTCTTTCCTTTGTAGATATTTTCCCCTTCAAAAGCAAATTCTCATTGTTTCACTATGTCTTTGAACTTTACCTCTCTAATAATGAAAATCTCTCATAGAACCAATTTTACCAGGAATCATTGGGAAAAATAAACACACTGTTTCTCAACTTCTCCTGGCCAGGTGAAACATTTCATTCCTCTTTTGAATTCAAGCTAGTCTGGTTTATTTAAAAATGCAAATGTTCCCTTTACACCTTACATTCTAAGACTTCCCCCATGTTTACCTACTTAACATTTCAAACCTAGCTTATCTTCCGATAAATTAAAGCCTTCAGACCAGCTACCTTTAATTCAGTTAAGTCCCGCAAACATACATGCATACCCATAGATATAGACCCCACTATTACTCTATTTACAATAAATTCCAATAACATTATGAAAATTGTTATATCTGCATGACTGGTAATGGGATTTTTATTTATAGATTACTCCCATTAACTGACCTTTTCTGGTGAAAAAGTTGGGCTGTGTAGAAATACACATTAGTTCTTGAGGTTCTGGTAGTCACTTGTATTTGAATTCTGGTCTTGCCGGATTCATGGTCATAAATTTTAAGGTCAGTGGTTACTTTGGCATTCAATTTATTAAGTAAGGATTACCCTGTATCTGGCCTGGTGAATGTATCTTCCATACATGCATTATTCAGAATCTTAAAATCATATAATGATTCAGCCCATCATGCCTATGCAATCCAATTAGTCTCACTCCCTCAGAATTGTCATAAGTCTCCTTTTTCTGTCTCATTTGAACCTCTAAATATTTAGTCATCCAGGGAGCTCTAGCTTTGGATGTGTTTCCTTTTCCCTCATGTGAACGTGTCTACTCTTTACACAAATCATCTTGCCTTTGAAGGCCTCCCATTTATCAGTTACTATTTTGCCTACCAATGCTTGACTCCAATCTTACTCGGCAAGATCACTTTTTAACTAACTGGTGGAGAGCTAAATTTAATGAAGTATTTTAACACTTGATTTTTCCTTGTTCTTTCCATGACTATTCGTAACTTGATCATATTATCATTATTGCCCCTCAAATGCTCAGACTGCATCACACTTTACTTGCCCCACTTTATTCCCCAGAACTAGATCCAGCCCTACTTCCTTTCTCATTGGGCTGGAAATACACTCATGAAGAAAGTACTCGTACATATTTGAGGAATTCCTCCCCTTTGCCCTTTATACTGTAACTATTCCTGTCTATATTGTGATAATGAAGGTCCCCCATTTTTCCGATGCTCTAATTCTTGCAATGTTCTGGAATTTCACTACAAATTTGTTCTTATATATCATCCCCACTATTTGGTGATCTGTAGCATACATCCAGCAGCATAATGGTCTCTCTATCGCACCTTAATTCTAACCAAATACATTGTCTTTGACCCCTTATCTCCATCAACCCTCTCCAATGCCATAATAATTTTCTGGATCAAAAGTGTTAATCTCTTCCCCCCTCCCACATTTCCTTCCCTACCTTTTCTGAATAGCTTGTAGCCAGGAATATTAAGCTCCCAATCCTCTCTTCTTTGAGCCAGATCTCTGTAATTCCCACTATGTCGTAGTCCCATGTGACGACTTGTAGCTCAACAACCTTATTTATCATACTATATGCATTTATGTGCATACACTCTAAACACATCTGAGACTGCCTCACATTTTCTCCATCTGATCCCACCTATTCAGGTCTCGTCGAACCACTTGGTGCCTAGGGCAGAAAGATTTTGGGGAGGCGGTGGCACATCGGCACCACAACAAAAATCTGAACTGGAAATTGCATAGAATTCTAAATTCTTTCACAACTTTCCACAAGTATTCAGGGCATGTGTGGAAAGTTTCTCCTTTCATTTTACAAACATACAAATTATGAGCAGGACTAGGCCACGGCCCCTTGAGTCTGCTCTGCCATTCAATAAGATCATGGCTAATCTGATTGTAACCTCAACTCCACATTCCCGCCTACCCTGTAACCTTATCAAGAATCTATATACCTCTGCCTTAACAATATTCAAAGACTCTGCTTTCACCAGATTTTTAGGAAGAGCGTTCAAAAGACTCACAACCCTCTGAGAGAAAAAAATTCTCCTCATCTCTGTCTTGAATGGGCAACCCCTCATTTTTAACAGTGACCCCTAATTCTAGCTTCTCGCACAAGAGGAAACATCTCTCCACATTCACCCTGTCAAGACCCCTCACAATCTTATATGCTCCTCTTACTCTTCTAAACTCCAGTGGGTACAAGCCTAGCCAGTCCAACCTTTCCTCATAAGACTCAGCCTAGTAAACCTTCTCTGAACTACTCCCAATGCATTTAATCCTTCCTTAAATTAGGAGACCAATACAGTACACAGTACTCCAGATGTGGGTCTCACTAATGCCCTGCAAACTGGAGCATAACCTCCCTACTTTTTATTCAATTCCCCTTGCAATAAACAAAAGCATTCGATTGGCTTTCCTAATTATTTGCTGTACCTGCATACTAACCTTTTGCAATCCATGCACTAGAACACCCAGATCCCTCTGCATCTCAGAGCTCTGCAATCTCTCACCATTTAGATTATATGCTTCTTTTTTATTCTTCCTACATTCACATTACATTTTCCCACATTACACTCCATTTGCCAGATCTTTTCCTGCTCACTTAACCTATCTATAATCCCTTTGTAGCCTCCTTATGTTATTTTAAAGCTCTATGGACATAAATCTTAAAACTGACAAGGGGCATCTTCACCGGGAAACTTTAAAAAGTAATTGGAGGTGGGAATGATTCAACACTTCTTAAACCAGCAGTGGGTCAACCCCAGTAACTGTGACACAGCTGATTCCAGCAGTATTCTCAACCTCTCCTTCAGAATCAGATTGGGATCAGAATCCAGGAATGTTCTCACACTCTGTTCTGGAATCAAATTGGGGTAAGACTGTTCTTACCCTGTCTCGAATTCAGCAAAGGATGACTAAGAAACTGATAAAGAAAGAGAAAATAGAATATGAAAGTAAACTAGGGTGAAATATAAAAACTGAGTGTAAAAGCTTCTAAAGGTAAAAAGGAACAGATTAGCAAAGACAAGTGTGGCACAAACAGGCAGAGAAAGGAAGATCTATAATGGGGAATAAGGAAATGGCAGAGAAGCTAAACAAATACTTTGGCTGGGATTTACTGGTCCTGCCTATGGCCCGAATCCACACTGGTGGAATTGGAAAAGTTGGAGAGCAAACAAATATCCATTGACTTTGAAGGGAATCCTGCCCTTTGTCTCTGTCTTCAGGAAGGAAGATACAAAAAACATCCCAGGAATACTAGAGAACCAAGGGACTAGAGAGAATGAGGAACTGAATGAAATTAGTATGAATAAAAAAAGTAGTATTGGTGAAATTAATGGACCTGAAAGTTGATAAATCCCCTGGTCCTGACCATCTTCATCCCAGAGTGTTGAAGGTAGTTGCTGTAGGGATAGTGGATGCATTGGTAGCCAACTACTAAAACTCTATAGATTCTAGAACGGTTCCTGCAGATTGGAAGGTCAAACATGTAACCCCACTATTTGAGAAAGGAGGGAGAGAGAAAATGGGGAACTACAGACCCTTTAGCTTTACTTCAGTAGTAGGGAAAATGCCAGAATCTATTATAAAGTAAGTGATAACTGGACACTTAGAAAATAATGGTAAGATTGGTCAGAGTCAACATGGATTTATGAAAGGGAAATCATGTTTGACAAACCTGTTGGGAGTTTTTTTTGAGAATGTTATCAGCAGAATAGATGAGGGAGAACCAGTGGATGTGGTGTATTTGGATTTTCATGAGGCTATTGATAAGATCCCACATGGGCTGGAATTTTCCCCTCCTGCCATAAGTTCCGTGGTGGGAGCGAGGCCCCAGGGTGTTCCTCATTGATGAGTGGGACAGGTCATTATGTGCAATTGTGCTCTCCCCACTTAATTAATTATTCAGACGTCTCATGATGGGGTGGGCAGGAAGTCGGCACCCCACCATAATGCCTGGGTGTCATTTTTATAAGGCACCAGGACATCCAGTGATTCGGAGTACCAGAACTTCAGGGCACTGAGCTGGCCTGGAGAAGGAACCGAACACTGGTCCCATGCTTCAGCAACACCTCCCTGGAGACTGTCCTCCTGGCCACGGGGGAGAGGAGGGGCATCTTCTTTTCAAGGATGGGAGCAAGAAGCCCACCTGACTCACTGCGCCAGCCTGGGAGGAGTTCACCAGTGTGGTCAGCACCAGAGTAGTGCAGAGGAGGACCGCCCTGCAGTTCGGGAAACAAATTTAACCCACGTTGCCAGCTACTCTCAAAACTCGCCACCATTTTCTGAACCTGGCATGGGACATGGGTATTAATGGCAAAGCCAGCATCTGTGTGGTCCATCTCTAAAAGCCCTTAAGAAGATGCTGGGGTGCTGCCTCATTGCCCAAGTGCAGTCCATGTGATCTGCTGGTAGGGAGGCAACGGTGGACTTCTGAACCAGCCACACTGAAGACACAGTTTGGGGGGGAGGGGTGGTTGTAGTAGAGTGAGACTTGCAGAAGCTGCTGATCCCATGCCTCTGCTGCCTTTGTCCGTTTAGCTGCCAGAGCTCACGAGTCTGGAGAGAGCTGCTGCAGTAGTCATTGGGGACCAGCAGCAGTGCATCTTTCACATAGCACACACAGCTACCACTATGGATCAGCAGTGGAGGGACTGAATGTTGAGGGTGCTGGAAGTGGCCTGCTTCATCCTGAATGGTGTCCAGCCTCCGGAGTTCTGTTGGACCTACACTTATCCAGGCAAGTGGACAGTATTCTCCAAAACTTCTCACTTGTGCCTTGTAGATTAGGGAGTCAGGGGGTCACGTTTTAGCCACAGAATTAGTAGCATGTGATCTGCTCCTGCACCACAAGTGCTCACAATCCATCTATTTAACTTAATGCAACAGAAGACAGCACAGAACAGGTCAGAGGAGGAGAAGACGGGAGGGGGCATATCTGAGATTTGGTTGCTCACACAATTTGAGTAGCAGGCTGCTGAGCTGGCAGGGAAGGATCATGACCGTGCCTGTGCCTGTGACAAGGGCAATGTCGGCCTTCCCGAATCATCCAGTGAGGAAGCATGCTTAATCTCCAAAACTCAGAACCCCAGGGTGAGGTTCTGGGCAATGTAGGAGCCAACCTAGGCTCTCACTCATTCTCTATTCTCTACATTGCCAGTATCTAATAAGTTCTGTTGATGGATGTTAAATACCCAGTGGTTTAAGGTAATACAGTGATCAAGTGTTGGGTATTGATTAGTTAATTATACTCAGATGTGTATACAAAGAGGAGTCAGACAACACTGGGGAGATTTTTGATCATATTTTGGTTTAATGTTTGCATGGTTCCTTTAACGTCAGACTTTCAGTTCGCAGTGTCCCATTAAGGGGCTGCATCTTATTTTGTCCCACGTTTTTCTTAATTTATTTGAATTGGTTTCATCAGAAGAAAAGCACTGGGGAGATGACCAGGCTGGCCATCAACAGGTCCAGGCAGCGGATGACCAACGGGGTCGTCTGGCCCAACTGTCTGCCCCCTTCCACGGCGACGTTCATGGCTGGGTGTCCCTGGAGAGGGAGAACACGATGTCTACCGACATGCTAGAGGCCTTCCATACTCAGTGGGCATCACGGGGACTGGGACCTTTTATAGACCCCTTTGATCACATTTTGGTTTAATGCTTGTAAATTTCCTTTAATGTTTGAGTTTTAAGTTAAGGGGCTGTATCTTGTTTTGTCCCTTGTTTTTCTTAATTTAGTTTAATTGGTTTGATCAAAAGAAAAACAGGCCCAGGCAGCGGGCGACTGAGGGGGTCGTCTGGCCTGCCTGTCTGCCTTTCTTCCACAGCTACATCCGCGGCCGGGTCTCCCTGCAGTGTCCGCCGGCACCATCAAGGCCTTCCATGCTTGGTGGGCATCACGGGGATTGGGGTGCTTTATTGATCCCTCTAATCACACTTTAATTTGATGTTTGTAAGTTTCCTTTTAAGATTAGTTTTTCTTTAAGGGGCTCCCTTTAAGGGGCTGCCTCTTACTTTGTCCCTCATTTTCTTTAATTTAGCTTAATTGGTTCTATTCAAAATAGTAAAATTCTCTCCTTCTGCACCCTGGTGTGTGTCTTTTGAGAAGAAGAGAAAGCCTGCAGCTCTCTGTTGCTGGTGGCTATGTTTGCCTCTACTGAGGAGTTTGCTTTCTTCTTGCGAGTTTTGCCTGTTTGGAAGGAGAGAGGGGAGGGAACACTGCTGAGAAGGGGAGGAGAACTGCTACACCTGCACGAGGCCTGCAGCCAGAGGCGTCAGGTTTCAGGCCTAGCCCAGTTTGGAGAGAGGAGCAGACCAGGAGAGAGGAAGGTGATCCTGGATTAAACACTGTTTTTTGAAACCAAAAGGTGGGTGTTATGGACTTGGGGGTGGGGGTAGGCGGGGGATGGTGGGGGTGGGGGTAGGCGGGGCGGGGTAGGTGGTGGTGGGGGGGGGGGGGGGGCGGTGGCGGAAGGGTTGTGGGTGAACTTTTTTTTCCCAGGTGACTATTGTGCTGGAAGGGAGAGACAGAAGAACGAGTAACACCTGTTGGGCGTGGCTGTACTTTTTGGACATTTTTGACATCTTGTGACTGCCTGTGCGCACACCCAACCCTTCGCCTTATTTTCCAGTTCAGGCTAGCTGGGGCTGCCTGGTGAAAACTACCGCCTGTCTGAAAGACCATGTGTGCCGGGCGGTCCCAACTACCTGGACAAAGAGACTTGCCCCTCCTCTGCCTGAGGATATCCTAACAGTGAAGACATCCTACCCACCCACCAGTGGCACCCGACCACCTTGTGCCATTCTGTCCTTCCTCCTGTTCCCTCCTCTCTCTCTACCTCCCCTCCTTCCTCCAACCTTTCTCACTTGGAAGCGTGGTCCATATCTCTTCCCCCCAACCCCCCATTGAAAGAAGGTAACCAAACCGATGCCTTCTTGGGGTGGGTGTGGCTCTGACGTCTGTGGCTGTACTCCTTAGTGGCAGGGCCATCTAAGACCTCATATGCAGGAGCAGTAGCTTCCTTGGCCCCTTCACCTTTTCGATTGGTTACGAGGCAGCATGGGGTCAGGAGCTATGCCCACCCCGACATGACCATAGAAGCCTGAATAAAGGCAGTGGTCGGGGTGGTCAGTCCTTCCAGGCATTGTTGCAGCCTCCAAAATGTATGGCAAAGCCATTTTTATCCTAAGACTACCTGGCCCTGGAAAAGGGGCTAATAGTGGGCAGGGTCTTTCTGGCAGTGGACCCATTGGAGACCACCACCCAGAGACTGGTCTTCTCGAAGTCCCGCTCTTTATTCCTTCTGAGCTCCTACTCCCCCACCTACATATACTGGGGGAGGTTAGTTCTGGGATTGCGTCAATCCCGCTCAGCCTCAGGGGAACGAGCCTCCGCCATGTGTACTCCTTCCGGCGCCGGGTATTTGTGTGCCTGGCCCAGGAGGATTGCATGGAAGGGGGCTTCAGCATAGAGTTCAAGGGGGCAGCTTATAAAATATTCTGGATTGTGGATGGCATGTGGTGCCGTGCCTACAAGGAGATGGGGCATTTTAGCAAGAAATGCCCCACCAACGAGGCCACCAACATCCACCAGGTGGTCGTGGCTGGCATCACCACACCTGCCCCCACAACCACTCCATCTTCCCCCCTGCAAGGGGAGGTGACACTGCTGGTCAATGTCACCTTGCATGAAAGTCCAAACATCGGGAGGCACACAACCCCCCCAGATCCATCCCGACCCGTCCCTGATCCTTTGACCACCCCCTCCCCCAAAATACCAACTCAGGGTAATAGAAAGATCAGGGCCCGGCAGTGTGGTAGCGCGTGATCCCTGGTCCGTCAGCACCCCAGCGCCAAGTGCTGGCTCCGCCGTCATCCCTGCGTAGGTTCCTGGGTTCAGGGGCAATGGGGTGTGTGACCTCTAGCCAGTGGTTGTCCTGAAAAGGATTGAACAGCCTAAACCCCTGAGGGCAGAGCTTCTGGGGAGGCTGAGCAAGGTGATGGAGGCCTCACAGATGGATGTATCCCCAGCCCCAGCCTTCCCCAGAAGAAGTGCCAACTCTTGTCACAACTTCAGGGGCCGGGTGTGCTTCCTTCCCCGACGAAAGGGCGCTGGCATCTCCACTGCTCAAGTCCTCGCTCTGTCTTCTCAGTGAGGCCCAAGACCCTGACACCTTTCCACAATCCCCTGAGCAGGGCCCTCTGGGGGTTGGTGAGGGTATCACCATTGCGGTGGTGCCACAGCTCAATCCACCTTGCACCCCCAAGATGCCATCTGGCCCACCAGGAGATCGTGGCAGTCCCTTCATGGGGTAATGGTGGCAAGGAGCGCCTCCGCAATCCATCCCAACCTTTGGCACCAGGCATTTCCGTATTGGGTCTGGAACTTTTTCGGATTTGCCAGGCAACCCGGTGCCAGGAGAGGAGCAGGGTTCTTAGCTGTCACCGCCCTGTAAGGACCCTTCTGCCCTTGATCCTTGAGGCAGAGGTAGAGCCGACTGGCAGCTCCAAACCAGCCACTGTACTCAATATAGAAGAGGGGTTGAAAGCCGGAGGCGATGACCTGGAGGACAATGGCGTTTCAGTGGTGAGCACTGGGAATGACTTAGAGTCGTTGTCATTTGCCCGCCCCACCATCACATCAGGCCTTCAGTAAACCAGGTGCCATATTTAAAGGCCGCCCCTGCAAAGAGCTAGCATTCTTCAAGGGATATGAAGCTGCTGCAAAATCATGGGTGCCAAAGTGAGGAAACTTGGTACCTCCAGATTTACAATGCTTCCCTGGAGCACCTACTAGAGGCCAGCCACGATGTCCTCCAACCCCCGCTCTGGGCGAAGGCCAGCAAGTGAGTCGACAAGTCCAGCATGGGGGTCAATGGCAGTGGTGCTCAATGCAAAAAAGGACAGCTATCCAGTGCTGCAAGAGGATGAATGATCTCCGTTCTGCCAGGGTAAGTCACTCTTCTAATCACTCTCAACCTACGCACTCACAAACCCATCACACATCCACAGGGATCTCACTCACTGCCAATTCAAGTGACATCAGCATTCACTCTCTCTCACACAACTGCATTGTCCTCATCCTGCCCATGGTACCTCTCACCACCCACACGTTCCTGGCATACTTATCTGGCCTGGCAGGCCTCCCACTTACATTCTCTCCATCTCTATCCATGCAGGACAAGCTGGCACACAACAAGAGGGAGAGGCCAGAGACTGGTGGAGAAATGCCCGAAATCAAGATCCTCATGGACTTTGAAAATAGAGTCATCCATCTGGCCAGCGAGGACCTGGACCGTTCCCCTACTGATGGTGAAGTCGGCGATGCTCTACCAAGTGAGTAACCAGCAGTGCAACATCCATCAAACAACCATGCTGTGAATGATGTGTCCTGTTTCACAGGCCACTGCCATGCACTTATTATCTCTCCTTGTTTTTGCAGGGACATCTAGGATATAGCCGAGAGATCACATAATCCAGGTACTCAACTCAAGCCCTGGAGACACCTTAGAAGAGGAATCTGTTGAAAGCGTTATTGAAGTTCCGTCTCAGTGCTTACCCACCCCCTCCAGCAGTGCAAAGACACACACCTCGATGGGATCTAGCTTTAGAATAGACTCAGAATCACAGCCTGGTGAGCACATCACACTGTCTGATCTGCAGCAGGCAGCAGCAGGGAATCCCCAGGTCTCCAGCATCAGAGGACTGCTGGATATTAGAAATCTGCTGAGCCCGAGTCAGATGATGAGCCTCTAAACTCAGTCATACCTCAGTTGCTAGAGCTGCAAAGGGAAGATTCAGAACAGCAGGAAGGGATGTCTGCCACACAGATTGCAAGGCATGACGGAGGAGTCTGTCTGCCTTCAGTCTGACGTGCCAGTGCCAGCATGCCAATGTACCGAGATCAACAATGGTAAGGTGGCAGCTGCCATGGAGACCTTGGTCTAGGACTTGAGTCCTGCACCGCTGCACCAGCTGAACTCCATTACTGATGCCATAGGTGGTCTCCAACAGTGTCAATGTGAGAGGGGTGCAGGGCAGTTCAATCTCACACCAACTTCCTCTTCTCCTCAAGGAGTCAACCAGGGGCCCTTGGGCACCCATAGGGAGGAGGATTAGCAGGTGCACACCCTGGGGCCATCCACCCAAGTGATTCTGGGAGTGTCCGGCTCATCTGACTCCCCTCTTCCTGTGACCCCAGCAAATTCAGCTCCACAGGCCGAAGAGGGTGCCACTGCCACACAGCAGGACCTCCTGGGCCCTCCAGATCTCAGCTCTCCAGAGGGCATCAGGCAAGACCAGTCAGGTAGGATGATCCCCTCGATCACCCATTGCCTGAACCCATCGATGGCCAACTTGGTCAGGCCCAGGAGCAGGTTCACGAGTAGATCCTCCTTCTTCCCCACCCCACTCCTCACTGAGTATCTGTAGACCAGGAATGTGGGGCTGAAGTGCAAACAAAACAACAGTAAAAGGTTTTTCAAATAAATAAAAAGGGGGTGTAGTCTACAGCAACTAATATAAGTGTGGTCCGCGAACTCTACAATGCGGCGAAAGGTGCATGTGTCTTGGGAGTCCATGAACCGACACATCCAACGGTTGCATAGGACTGCTGCATGCCGATGGAAAGAGGGAGGACTCCTACATAGAGAGCACTCCACTGGGGACTTCCGTCAGTTGCCGGCAACAAGGCACGCCAGGGCATGTCCGAGCGGTGGGCGAGGGCAAGGAGGTGAAGGGTGCACATCAGCAGCCCATATAGGAAACCCCTCCACGCTGTGCTAAAGGACACGGAGGGCATTTCCACAAGGCGACGCAGGTTCCAGGGCTCCAGCTCCCAAGGGAGGGTTCGGGGCTTGTGGCCAACATGGAATTCCATCCGAACAGGGGTACACTCAGACGGAAGACCACCATGCACCTGCACAAACCTGAGCCCCAGAATGATGTCTGCGATGAGTGCAACCGTCTTAAGGTCATGGATGACATTGGTCGTGAGCCAGACGTGCACTGATGCGTGATGCGCCTGCGGGAGCATCCAGCCCACTCCTCCACCACCCAGCAAGCCCCCGATCCTGGTCACCCTGGCAGCCACAGCCTTCCTCTCTGCTAGTCACTGAAAGTGGCGGAGATGCAGATTCCTGAGCAGGGGCTCTCTGACGATAGCCGCTCTTCCTGACGGGGGAGAGCTGCATCGCGAAGCGACCATGTTCCAGACTTTGATCAGGTCCTGGTAAAAGATGGGCAACACCTTCAAGGAGCCACGAAGACCCCTCAGGTCTACAAGCAGGAGCTGCATGCCATAATTCAGGCCATGCACTAGAGGAAGAAATTCATCGCCAGGGCACACCATCTTGGAGGGGGCTCAACGTAAAGCTATCGCAGGGTCTGAAGGCGGAAAGTCATTACCTGGGTGCGTAGGCACAATCAGCTCCTGACCGCCGTCCCTAAGCTGGAGACTCAGAACCTCAGCAGCGACCCAGTGCAGACTTTTGTCCCAGAAAATATCGACGAGTATGCTCTGGACTTTTGTGACAAAATCCAGGGGAAGGGTCAAAGTGACCAGCCGATACCACAACATGGTGGCAATCAGCTGGTTTATGACCAGAACTCAACCCCCGTAAGGCAACACTTGGTGCAGTCCTGTCCAGTGCCGCAGATGAGTGGTGACTTTGGCCTCCAGCTCCTGCCAGTTCGCTGGCCAGGATTCCTCAGCAGGGCAGAGATGGACTTCCAGGTAGAGGAGACTAGTCCTGCTCCAGGTGAAAGGCCTAAGCTCCTCGGGTAGGGGATCCATCTGCCACTGACCGACCAGGAGTCCAGAAAACTTCTCTCAGTTGATCCTGGCAGAGGATGTGGCAGAATAGACCTCCTGGCACTCACGCATCCTCCACAGGTCAGTCGGGTCAGTGTACATGAGGAGCACATCATCAGTGTAAGCCGAGAGGACCACCTCGATGCCCAGACCGCGCAGAACCAATCTCGACAACCTCCTTCACAAGAGGCACAGGAAAGGCTCAATGCAGATAGAATACAATTGGCCAGACAGGAGGCAGCCCTGACGCACTCCTCTCCCAAAGCAAAGTGATTCCCATTAACCTTAACTGGCCACCCTGTGGCAGCATACAGAAGTCTGATTCAGGTGACAAATGGCGTCCCGATCCGGAATGCTCAAAGAGTCCTGAATAAATATTCGTGATCCACCCTGTCGAAAGCCTTCTCCTGGTCAAGAGACAGGAAGGCACTGGACAAACCAGTCCTTTGGGAAAAGTGGATAATGTCCGGGACCAGATGGATATTATCAGAAATGGTATGGCCCAGGAGGCTATAGGACTGGTCAGGGTGGATCACATGGCTCAGCACGGTGCCAAGGCAGGAAGACATTGCCCTGGCAAAGATTTTGTAATCCGTGCTAAGGAGGGAAACTGGGCGCCAGTCTAAGACCCCGGGTATTTGCCCCTGGAGAGGCTGTTGAAGGCGCTGGTCAGCTCCCCCAGACTTATAGGGGAGTCAAGCTTACCAGTGCGGCAGGTCCTCCCACAGAACTCCGGATCCGGAGAGAACAGAGCAGTGTAACAGTCTCAGGCAAGAGCCTGGATGCCCTCCGGATCTGAGACAAGGGATCCGTCATTGGCCAGCAGCGTGAGGAGCTGCTGACGGACCCCGTGCCTTTTTTCCAGTGAATAGAAGAAGGGGGAGCCACGGTCCGGGTCCCGGAGGAACTGAATCTGCGACCTCACGTAAGCGCCACGAGACCTGACGAGTTGCAGGTCCCACAGCGTGCCCTTCTTCTCCTTGTACACCAGCCACAGGGACAGGTCCATGTCGGGCTGATGGAGACGTGCCTCCAGGTCGAGCACCTCCTTCTCCAACTCCTCAACCCTGGATTTCTGTCTCTTGTTGGACCCCCTCGCATACTCCTGACAGAAGACATGGACGTGAGCCTTTCCCATGTCCCACCATAGCCTCAAAAAGGGGAAGCCTCCCCACTTCCTTCTACAGCGGCCCTGAAAAGACAGAACGAGTCTAGGAACTGCTCGTCCTCTAGCAGCAGATTGTTAAAATGCCAGTACACGGACCCCGTCCGAGTGCAGAACGAAGCAAGCTCCGCCCACACCAGACGGTGGCCCATGCACGGCACCCACCGCACAGAAGTCAATGGAATGCAGGACAACTTACGCCTTAGAAATGTAAAGGAGGTCGAGTCTGGACGTTCCGACTCCAAGTGGCACGAAAGTGAAAACACTGGAGTCAGCTTGGAGATTTTGCCAGATGTACACCAAGTCGAAGGACCCAACCAGGTCCCGCAACTTACTCACACCTGGCGAGCGGTGCTGGGCACCGAAACAGTCCCTGGCCCCAAGTGTACAGTTGTAATCCCCACCAAGGACAACGCACTCACCCACGTCGATGGAGTCAAGATGAGTGGACTTTTCCTCAAAGAAGCTCGCTTGCTGCTGCGTGCCCAGGGGAGGGTACACATTCACAAAGTGAAGCGCTGCGCCCCTTAGGTGCACAGTAAGATGCAGCAACCGGCCTGGCACCGGCTCCTTGGCCACCAAGATCTCTGGCTGAAAATTTGGGGCCAACAAGATAGCCACCTCTCCAGAATTGGAGGCTAGGTGACTCATGTAGACCCCTCGCCAAACAAAAATTATGTTACCGTCTGGTACATGGGGTGATGGCGAACCTCCATTATGTCACCACTTGAGGACTTGTGGCCCTTGACAAACTCTTTAAACGTAGCACTTTATAGTCAGAGTATTATTGTAATTCAAGCAAAGAATAATGCAATACTAGCCATAGTGTGCACAATGCGTTCTAGTTCCTGTTCAATCTGATCCAGCAGATTGCTGCTTGGAAAATATCATTCACTACTGCCCCCTGCTGGAATTATTGTAGCACTACTACTTAAAAATAGGGCAACTTTTAAATGGCTGCAAAATTTCTCAAAGTTGGTGGGGGGAGTTGGGGGAGGGAGAGAAGAAGTGAAACTCAGTGAGGGGGGCAGTGGCTCAGAGACCTGCTCCACCCCAGGCACCAGGTCGCTCGGCGAAAAGTTCCAGACCCGGAACAGTAGCGCCCAGCACCAAAGGCTGAGAAGGAGCGGGGAGACCCTCCTCACCACCACCACTCAATGATCTAGCAATTGGGCAATCATTACAGTCCCCCAGCAGGCCAGATGGCATCTCGGGGGTACAGGGTGGGTCAGGGTGGGGCACTGCCTCAAGGGCAACACCCTCACTGACCCCCTGAGGAGCCGTGCTCAGGGAACCACAATGAGACACGAGAACTGGTTTCACAATGGCGTGAAACTAATTTTTTGCCTTCCCGCCATATTGTTTGCTCACAACTGTCATGACGCCTGAGGCCATTGGGCACAGAAAATTCCGCCCTAAGATTTATTTCCAGGTTAGAATTGGAGTGAACTTCTTTTGAGAAGATTGTAATTGGAGACTTTTTGAAGAAAGATGACTGAAAATAAGTATAAGGTGACAGGATATGATTTTCCACCACTGTTTTGTGAAACAACTTTTATGATCAATGGAAAAGTAAAGTTGATGCACGAACTCTGGTTATGTCTCTACCACAAATAAAGCAAGTTAAATCTCTGGCACTTTTGCTTCCTGCCAGGAGAAAGATCAGTTGCAAGGTGTTCTCGAACTAGACACTCAGGAAATAGACAATGAAGAAGGTTTGGACATCCTCCTGAAATGCATGGATAAAATTTATATGAAAGATGTCTTATTGAATGCCTGTGAGGCTTGGTCAAACTTAGATAAATTTATAAAAATGGATGATTCTCCCATAGAAGAATACATGATGGAGTTTAACCTGCTATATATGAGATTGCAGCGATTCCACTTGGAAATTCCTAAATCAGTATTTGCCTTTAAATTATTGGATTATGCTAGGATATCACATATGGATAAGCTCTTGGTTTTAACCGGAGTTAGATTCAAAGAGAGAGAAATGCTTTTGGATCAAGTGTTCTAAGCCTTAAAAACATTTCTAGGAAAGCATTCATTTGTGGCTGCTTTTATGGTGCATGTGGGCTCTTCAGCAGTGACACTAAAGATGGAGGATACAATGCTAGCCACATTTAGGGACTGTTTGAATATAGGGTTCAAATGTCTGTATGAAAGGAGAATTACAAGCAATAAGTATGAGGACAGAGACCCTTTGGAAGCTATAACAGGTGGCGGAAGTTGGGCAATCATGGAAGGAGGATGAACTCCAGAAATAACCAAGGGGTGGTCAACATGTGCTTCAGATGTGACTCTTAAGTGTCATTATGCATTGAATTGCCCAAGAAATGAAAAGTAGGATTTTTGAGACAACACATGACATGGAAGGTGAGGAGGACAATGCTGACCAATCAGAAGGAATTGTATTGGCCACCAGAAGCTTCAGTCCTGTAATGAGTATCCCCATCGCAGAATTGTTCAATTGCGCAGTTCTAGATAGAGGGTGTTTGTACGTATGTGGAGTGGACCAGATAAACTGTTACGTGGACCAGGATTTTATGGCCCCTCCTGCCCAGTGGGATATTACAGTTCTACCGAACTGAATAGAGATTCAAATGGTTCGCCACATCTGCTGGGGAAAAACACACCACGATGGGGCCATAAAATCCTGGCCATGGATCCTTTAAGTAGGGAAGACCAAAGAAAATCCAAAGAATATGACAGTTCTACTTGTTTCAGGTTCGGTGAATGTAACATGTTGAAATCACTAAATTGAACAATGATCCTGTGTAAAATAGCAGAAGTAAATCACTTTATCAGTACATTACAGTATGTTGCATCGAGTGAAATACCTTTACTGTTAAGTAAGCCTTCCATCATAAAGGCTGAAATGAAGTTGGACAAGGAGCATGATAAAGTGATCGTCTTTGAGAGATCTGTAGATTTGCAGTTTACACAGTTGGGATATTATTGTATTCCTTTAAGGCTTATCATCTGTAAGACAGAATGTTAAAGAGCTATTAATGGCAGCTGGGGATAGCGATTTAAAGGAGAAGAAGCAAATTATTACAAAACTAGATTGACAATTTGGACATTTCTCTGGCCATAAGTTGAAGATTCTGTTAAAGGATGCAGGGGTACTGGATGAGGAATCCACTAGACTTGTCAAGGATATTAGTGAAAGATGCAATATTTGTAAAGTGCAGAATGCCATCGTGACCAGTAGTAAGTCTTCCATTAATGAAACTAGCAATGGACTAGTATGGGATGAAGAAAAAAAATTTTTTTTCTACATTTTGTAGACATGGCAACTAGACTTAGTCCGTCAATGGTAATTTATAGTAAAGACAAAAAAAGTAATTACTGATTAAATAATGGAAAGATGGATAGGAATGGGAGTGGGAGCACCAGGTAAATTCTTAATGGACAATGGAGAAGAATTTGCCAATGATGAATTCAGGAGTATATGTGAAAATTTGAATATTGTAGCAATGTATACAGCAGTAGAAAATCCTTTTAACAATGGGATATGTCGGAGAAATCACGCCGTGATTGATGAAATGCTCCAAAAAGTTTTAGCTGACCAACCAAATTGTAAACTGACAACTGCTCTAGCTTGGGCAGTACATGCAAAAAACACACTTCAGATGGTTGGGGGATTCAGCCCCTATCAATTAGTTTATGGCAGGAATTCAAGGATACCTTCAATGATAATAGGGGGAGGCGATGGCGTAGTGGTATTGTTGCTAGACTAGTAAACCAGAGACCCAGGGAAATGTGCCGGGCAGGTGATGGAATTTGAATTCAATAAAAATCTGGAATTAAAAGTCTAATGAGTTGCTCTGGGAGCCCTCAATATCAACTCAGCCATTTCTTGATATCACATGGAGTGAATCGAATGGTTGAAGCCTGGCATCTGTGATGCTGGGGACCTCTGGAGGAGGCCGAGATGGATCATCCACTCGGCACTTCTGGTCGCAGATTGTTCCAAATGCTTCAGTTCTTATCTTTTGCACTGATGTGCTGGGCTCCCCCATCATTGAGGATGAGGATATTTGAGGAGCCTCCTCCTCCAGTGAGTTGCTTAATTGTCCACCATCATCCACGACTGGATGTGGCAGTGCTGCAGAGCTTAGATCTGATCCGTTGGTTGTGGGATCGCTTAGCTCTGTCAATCATTTGCTGCTTATGCTGTTTGGTACACAAGTAGTCCTTGTGTTATAGCTTCACCAGGTTGACACCTCATTTTTAGGTATGCCTGGTGCTGCTCCTGGTATGCCCTCCTGCACTCTTCATTGAATCTATGAATTGGCAGAAAGAAGTAAAAATGTGGAAACGAGAAAGGCCAGGTATATTCAAACATTGGGCCTATGGTGATCACAGCCCAAGGAAAAGATCGAGAACTTTTTGTATGGAAGTCTAGTCGCAGGAGGGGCAGCTCAGATAGTAGTAGCCAGGATAGGGAAAGGAGATCTTGTAAGAGGTAGTTTAGCAAGAGCAAGGACCAAAGAATAGGCAAGAAGCGACAAAAGTAGGAGCCTCTATGAGAGAGAAGCTCTAGTGGCTACTAACAAGCTAGATGGTAAATTGATCAAAGGAGGCAAAACAAAAAGAACTGACAGTTGGAGAGAGTTTGGTGTTTACACGGAGGTGCCAGAAAAGGACGGCCAACATTGTCCCATAGATGGATATGTACAGAGAAAGTACTTCCCAATGGTACGTATAAAGCTAAAGCCAGACTTGTAGCTTGAGGATTTGAGGAACAACTAGAGAAACCAGGAAGTTAGAGTAGACTCTCCAAAAGCAGGAAAAGTAAGTTTGAGGATTTTCCTCACTTTTAGTGACATACTCATGGGAATGTAAATCCATTGACATCAAAGCAATAGTTAAGGAGCAGCAAGGGAAATAATTTCAAAGAGAAGTAATCTTAAAGCCTCCAACGGCAGCAGGAGATATAGAGGAGGAATTATGGAGGCTAAGTAAGTGTGTTTATGGGCTAAAAGATGCATCCAGGGTTTGGTGTTTTTCATTTAGATCTATCCTATGAAAAGTTGGCTGCCTTCAGCTAAAAGCAGATCTAGCAATGTTTTATTGGTACTATGAAGGAAAACTAGCAGGCATCATATTAATGCATAAGGATGATTTCCTGGGGGGTGGTGGAATCTGCAGCATTTGAGAAATTTGTGATAGATAAAGTTATTGAAGAAGCCAAAATTGGATGTTGAGCTTCTGGAGCTTATGAGAAAAAGGGTTGAACATTAGGCAGACCAAGTTGGGAATATCCCTGATTCAAAAGTCTTACCTAGAGAATGTTAATAAGATCCTGATAAATTGGGCCAGTTCCTCACAAAATGAAGACTCTACAACCAAGGAAGAAGCAGATCAATTAAGAAGCTTAATTGGGCAATTAAACTGTCTACAGACACAAACAAGACTAGATGCATGCTATGATGTATTAGAATTTAGCACCATGCTGAATTATGCTACTGTTGGGAAAGTGTTAAAAGCAAATAAGACATTGAAGCAATTAAATTAGAAGAACATATGCTCAGATTTCCTGATCTGGGTGATTAAGAAGGCATGAAATTAGTCATTTTTACTGACGCCTCACACACTAACCTTGCCGATGGTTGTTTGAGTACAGCAGGATTCATTATATTTTTAGTGGGAAGAAACAATGAATGTTGTCCATTAGCCTGGGAATCAAAGAGAATAAAGAGAGTAGTTTTAAAAGCACCTTAGCTGTGGAGACACTTGCTTTTACATCTTAAGTCTATGAATTCACTAGTCAAGTGAACTCGAATTGCACGCCTTCATATACACGTTAGTTGATGCTCGCTATCAATAATGAAGAGAGACCGACATAAGAACAAACTGTGATTGTTTATTGTAATAGAGGGCAGAGCACTAAATCCTTGTATGCTCCCACAACCATCTCTAGTTCTAGACTTATAGTTAACCAGTAGCCCGCGCCATACAATGATTGGTCAGTACTGTCACATGGTTAGTCCAATTGCATTCTCTTAAAGGTCCATGGCACTCCACTTTACCACACTTGCACCAGGAGAAGCAAAAGATATGTCTATGTATTTATGGAGCAGTTTAAAGGAACTCCTATGTAGGAGGCAATCGGGGAAAACTACCTATAGAATGCTATATAGATAACCATTCACTCTGAGACAATGTCCATTTGACAAAGAGTTTCATGGAAAAGAAGTTGAGAATTGATCTCGTGAGCTATTAGAAAGGAAGGAGATTTCCAGAATAAAATGGGTTGACATAAGTCATGAGTTGTTAGATTGTTTCACAAAAAGAGCTGCTTGTCTAAAGAAGTTGTTGGATATCCTCAAAGAGGGATGCCTTGTTTTGTAATGGGTTACAAAAACACGGAAATTTTCATGTTGTAACCTTACTAAAATTATTTTATGTTTTCAAGATGGTGGGGGGGAATATGGACCATCTTAAAGATTGATTGCTGTCATTTCTCACCGCCAGGAAACCAATTTTCTTTTCCATCCCGGCATATTCTCTGTCCCTGCCTGCCACGAGCCCCGCCTCTGGCAAGAGGGGAAAGCAAAATTAGAGCATATGGGATTGGGATAATACACTGGCATGGATTGAGGATTGGATAATGGACAGAAAACAGAGAGTAGGAATAAACGGGTCATCCGCAGACTGTGACTAGTTGGCTCCTGCAAGGAGCAGTGTTTGAGTCCTTGCTATTCACAATCTATATCCATGACTTGGATGTCTGGACCAAATGTAATATTTCCAGGTTTGCTGATGACACAAAACTAGATAGGAATGAGTTGTGAAGAGGATGAAAGAAAAAGCTTCAGGAGGATTTAGATAGGCTAAGTGAGTGGACAAGAATATGGCAGAATATAATGTGGAAAAATGTGAAGTTATTCACCTTGGTATGAAAAATAGAAATGCAGAGTATTTCTTTATTCATGAGAGATTAGAAAGCGATGATGTCCAAAGGGACTCACGTCCTTGCTCATAAGTCACTGAAAATTTAGGAAGCAATACAAAAATTACTTTGCACCTTTTAGCACTGAAATAAACCCAAATGGTCTATGCTACTGTTTATGCTCCACCCAAGCCTCCCCCCACCTTACTTCATTATGTGCAGCAAGCAATTAGGAAGGCCAATGGTGTGTTGACCTTTATTCCAAGAGGATTTGAGTACAGGAGTAAAGAAGTCTTGCTGCAATGGTATAGAGCCTTGGTGAGACCGCACGTGGGAGAACCTAAGGAAGAATATACTTTCCATAGAGGGAGTGCAACAAAGGTTCACCAGAATGATTTCTGGGATGAAGGGATTGACCTATGAGGAGAGATTAAGGAGACTGGACCTGTATTCTCTAGAGTTTAGAAGAATGAGAGGTGATCTCCTTCAAACATACAGAATTCTTACAGGAATCGACAGGGTAGATGCAGGAAGGATGTTTCCTCTGGTTGGGGAGTCTTGAACCAGGGAACACAGTCTCAGAATAAGAGGTAGGTCATTTAGGGCTGAGTTGAGGACGAATTTCTTCACACAGAGGGTGGTGAATCTTTTGAATTCTTTACCCCAGAGGTCTGTGGAGGGTCAGTCATTGAATATATTCAAGATAAAAGTCAATAGATTTCTAGATATTAAGGATAGTTTGGGAAAATGGTATCGAGGTAAAAATCTATTTGAGAAACTAATGGGACTACAGGCAGACAAGTCGCCAGGACCTGATGGCCTGCATCAAGAAGCGGCTGCGGATATAGTGGGGGCATTGGTCGAAATATTCCAGAACTCACTGGATTCCGGGAGGGTTCCAGTAGATTGGAAAATTGCTAATGTGACGTCCCTGTTCAAGAAGGGAAGGAGACAAAAAGCAGGAAACTATAGGCCAGTCAGACTAACATGCCATTGGGAAAATGCTAGAGTCCATTATAAGAAAGAAATAGCAGGACATTTAGAAAAGCTTAATGCAATCAAACAGAGTTAACATGGTTTTGTGAACAGGAAATCATGTTTGACAAATTTGCTAGAGTTCTTTGAGGATATGACAAGCAGAGTTGATAAATGGGAATCGGTAGATGTAGTGTATTTGGATTTCCAGAAGGCATTTGATAAGGTGCCACATAAAAGATTATTGCACGAGATAAGAGCTCACAGTATTGGGGGTAATGTATTGGCATGGACTGAGGATTGGTTAATACACAGAAGACAGAGTTGGGATTTATGGATCTTTTTCAGGTTGGAAATACGTAACCAGTGAAGTGCCACAAGGATCAGTCCTTGGGCCTCAATTATTTACTATCTATATTAATGACTTGGAGGAGGGGGCAGAGTATAATGTATCCAAATTTGCTGATGATACAAAAATAGATGGGAGGGCATGTTGTGTTGAGGAATCTGCAAGGGTATATAGGTTGAATGAGTGTGCAAAAACTTGGCAGATGGAGTTTAATGTAGGAAAGTGTGAGGTCATGCACTTTGGTATGGAGAATCAATGGGCAGACTATTAATTAAATGGGAGAGACTCCAACGAAGTGCAGCACAGAAGGATCTGGGTGTTCTTGTGTGTGAAATACAAAAGGTTAGCATGCAGATGCAGCAAGTAATTAAGAAGGCAAATGGAATTTTGGCCTGTATCGATAGGGGGTTGGAGTTTAAAAATAGGTAAGTCTTGTTACAACTGTACAGGGTGTTGGTGAGGCCACACCTGGAGTACTGAGTACCGTTTTGGTCCCTGTATTTAAGAAGGGATATACTGGCATTGGAAGCAGTTCAAAAGAGATTCACTAGGCTGATTCCTGGGATGAAGGGGTTGACTTATCAAGAACGGTTAAACAGGTTAGACCTTTATTCATCAGAGTTTAGAAGAATGAGGGTGATCTTATTGAAACGTACAAGATTCTGAGGGGTCTTGACAGGGTAAATGTTGAGAAGATGTTTCTACTAGTAGGGGAATCTCGAACTAGGAGACATAGTTACAGAATAAGGGCACACTCATTTAAAACTGAGATGCGAAGGATTTCTTTTTCTCTCAGAGGGTAGTGAATTTCTGGAATTCTCTACCCCAGAGAGCTGTAGAGGCTGGATCACTGAAAGTATTTAAATATGAGGTAAATAGATTTTTAAAATATCTGGGAGTTGAGAGCTATGAGGAGCTGGCACGAAAGAGAAGTTGAGGCCTGGGGCAGATCAGCCATGATCTTATTGAAAGGCGGGGCAGTCTTGAGGGGCCGAATGACCTTTTCCTGCTCCTATTTCTTATGTTCTTATGTTCTTATCAGCCATGGTCTAGATGAATGGCGGAGCAGACTCGAGGGGCTGAATGACCTACTCCTGCTCCTATTTCCTATGTTCCTTTGCTCCTGGAGCAGCTAGCAACTTGTCTCCTCAGACTCTTACTGTTGGAGGGTTTTGGTTACAGCTTGGAAGGTCTGATGAAGTCTTCATAGTCATTTGTAGGTTAACTGAAAGTCTTTTTCGACTTAGAACTATTTACAAATATACAGTAAAAGGTACAAGCTAACAGCTATCTCCATACTTGCTAGTACCCATGACTGTGTCCTTGGATGCAAGTCATATGCTCTCCTACATCACTGTGTGGCTAGTACTGTACTCAGTCCCACATTAACCCTGTATGTGCCAGACCCTTATACATTCGCACCCCCCCCCTCCCCCCCACCCCCCAAGTCTTTATCCAGGTTTTATTTTAAGTGATAATAAGTTACTCTATGTCCTAGTGTTATTACTATCTTACATTTACATTGTCATTATACATTATCACTACCCCATCTCCCCCTTCAAGTCCTTGAATTCAAAGGTTAAGAAGGCCTTTCATATCTTGTTCACATGACTGTTAGAGGAGAGGTAGGCTCTGTCACTGCAGGTTTAACCTTTGAAGGTTGTTCAGGCATCTGGGTATATTCTCATTCTTTCCTTCCATTCCTTTGTGTTGAATCGCACTTGATTGGTTTGGCTCTTGCACTGGTCAATGGTTGCTAACCTAATTTGCTTCTTGCATGGTGGACGAACATTGTATTTGTCTCCTTGTCATTTCTTTCGCTTCTTTTGTCATCATGTTGGTCATGATGATGTTCTCTGTGGTGGAGGATGAGCATTCCTGTGAGTAGAATGAGATTTAGTGATATGGTAACCTCTGCATTTTGCTGTTGCCAATGGATGGCTACTATCAGGTTCCAGCATCTTTTTTGGCTTTGACATGCTAGCTGGGAGTTTCAGCGTATTCACAGTGGTTGCAGTGTTGACCTGCTGTAGTGTCAGCAGAGCTGGAAGTTGAAGCTGATCAGAGTGCTTGCTGCTCTCTTTACATCCTACACTGGAAGTGTCATGGTTACCTCCTGGGTGGCTAGCTGGTCTGACCCATGAAGGTTTTCCAGCACCTGTAATGAGAATGGACAAACCCACTGTACAAAAAGAGAAGACAGTTCAGAGCTGAAGTCCCAGTCAGGATAACCTTTTTTTTGTTTGAACATTTGGAAATTTGCAGTTCTGCATGATTAATGATAGCGGTTGTCTTGAAATCTTCTGCCGTTTTGAGGAGCTTCCGGACAATGCAGAATCTCTACTCAAGAAAGAAAGGCTAGTTATGGATGATGTACATCAGCTGGAAGATTTGTTTGCTGCCATACCTTAGTGGTTCCAGAACCATACCTGTGACTGGAAGTCGGATTCCTCCAGGCCCATAGAGTGGTGTGTCTGTTGTTTGAAGCCAGAGGCCTTTCAGCCATGGTTCTTTGTGTGACAGGACCGGCTCCTGTGTCTAATTTAAAATTTGTTAAGTGGCCATTGACTGAAATGTCTGCATTCCAAAATGAGAAACCAAGATCTTTGACTTCACCCAAGAAGCATGGATGTGTGTCTTCTGGGCTTTCAGTCTCAACCTTGTGGATAAACTTTGGGCCTTCAGTGAGTTTCAGCGTTCTTACCTTGCACAGTTTGCCACAGTGTTCTATCCTGTTGCACTAAAAACATTGGGCTGAAACTGCAGGACATTGATCTCACCTGTGAGACCATAAGACGATAAGATGTAGGAGCGGAAGTAGGCCATTCGGACCATTGAGGCAGCTCTGCCAATCCATGAGATCACAGCTGATCTGATAATCCTCAACCCCACTTTCCTGCCTTTATCCCCATAACCTTTGATTCCCTTGCTGATTAAAAATCAGTATCTCAGCTTTGAATATATTTAACGACCCAACCTCTACAGCCCTCTGCGGTAAAGAATTCCACAGATTAGCTACCTTCTGAGAGAAGAAATTCCTCCTCATCTCTGTTTTATATGGGTGAGCCCTTACTCTGAGATTATGCCCTCTGTCCTAGACTCTTCCACTAAGGAAGACAACCTCTCAGCATCCACCCTGTCAAGTCCCCTAAGAGTCTTAAATGTTTCAATAAGTTCACTTCTCATTCTTCTAAACTCCAATGAGTACAGGCCCAACCTACTCAACCTCTCCTCATAAGAAAATCCTTCCATACCCGGAATCAACCCAGTGAGCCTTCTCTGGACTGCCTCCAATGCCAGTACATCTTTCCTTAGATAAGGGGACCAAAACTGTTCACAGTATTCTAGGTGTGGTCTAAGTAGTGCCTTGTATAGTTTAGCAAGACTTCCCTACTTTTATACTCCATTCCCTTTGAAATAAAGGCCAACATTCCATTTGCCTTCCATATTATCTATTGAACTTGTATGATAGCTTTTTGGGATTCATGCATGAGGGCCCCCAATTTCCTCTATGTTGCAGCTTTCTCCAGCCTTTCTCCATTTTGGTCCACAGTGTTGGCAAAGTCACTCTGCTGGCTGGTTTGGGTAATGCTTTCCCTGGCCTGGAGTGTCCCTGTGTCTTTGTTGCTTATCTAGCTGAACTGTGGGTTGGCCTCTGTACCATGGTTTATTTTCTCCCCTTAAAATGGTTTTGTGTTGCTCACAAAGTTCTGACAGCCTAACTATCTGGATTGCCTTTTCCAAGATTAGATCTTCCTTTGCTTGCATGAGGTCAGAGTGTGCATGCCATTTCTACCACTATTCTGTCAGTGATGAGTTCAGATTTTAAGCTCAGCTTCTGACTATTTGTCTAAACCTGAAGCAATGCTGTGTCTTTTGAATTTTTTCTCCAAAGCCCCCAATTATTTGATTGACCTGGGCCTTGGATTAGTCCAAATTGATTTGGAAGTGTGGAATTCTGATCCATGGTTAAATTTTTAAAAGTGTCTGGTTCTACTTTTTGGATTTCAAAGATGGACTTCCAAAGGAGATTCAGTGGCATCTTCTGCTGCAGTGAGGAATATTAAGTATCTGCCTTCAACTTCCAAGCTTTTCTTTGGAGCTTGTTCCTGGTGATTTTCCCTCTGCACCTATGTTTCCTGCACTTCTGTTCAGGTCTGGCTACTTTTCCAAATTTTTTCTCAGTCTTCCAGCATTTTAGTTTTTTTTTGCATTTTATGTAAGGTTTTGGATTTTTTCACAAGCTGTCACTGTGTTGTAGGGTGTTGCTTACAGTTTGGAAGTCTGTAGGTTAACTGTAATTCTTTATTGACTCTTAGAACTATTTACATATATACAGTAAAGGGTACAAGCTAGGTGCTGTTTCCATGCTTGCTAGTACCCACCTCTCTGTCCAACACTCAACTGACCCTGGGTGCAGGTCATGTGCTCTCTTACATCACTGTGTGGGAGGTTATGCTGAATTTATATAAGGCCATCATTAGACATCAGCTGGAATATTGTGTACAGTTCTGGGCACCATATTATCGGAAGGATGTGAACACGTTGGAGAGAGAGTGCAGAAGAGGTTCACAAGAATGGTCCCAGGGATGAGAAACTTTAGCTACGAGAATAGATTGGAAAAGTTGTGGAGAGGAGAAGGCTGAGAGGAAACTTGATAGAAGTTTTCAAAATCATGAGGGGGCTGGAGAGGGTAGATAGGGAGACGCTGTTCCAACTCACAAAAGGATCAAGAACGAGAGAGCACAGATTTAAAGTGATTTGCAAAAGAAGTAAATGTGACCTGAGAAAAATCTTTTTCACACAACAAGTGGTTTGGGTCTGGAATGCACTACCTGTGGTGGAGGCAGGTTCAGTCAAGATATTCGAGGGCATTAGATGATTATTTGAATAGAAACAAGGTGCAGGTGTATGGGGAAAAAGCAGGACAATGGCACTAGGTCATAATGCTCATTTGGAGAGATGGTGCAGACACGATGGGCTGAATGGCCCCCTCCTGTGCCATTAAGATTCTATGATTCTGAGATTCTGTGATACTGTACTCAGCTGCAGATTAACCCTATATATGCCAGACCATTACACTACAGATATCACAACAATTATTTAACTAGGAACATAATTTCCTTACTTATATATAACATTAACAGCTTACAACTTACATAGGAATGATGAATAAATTAAAATTACCTGAATCTGAATTTGAAACCTCACTATAAATGTACAGCGAATTGATCAGCATATAAGAGCAGCCAGCTGGGATGGAACGTTACATCAAAAATCTCGGAGACATTGAGTGATGTGCATTTCAAGTGCTTGAAAAATTGTGCATAAATGTCAATTCTAAAATTAGTATTTATATGCTCAGTGCAAACCTTTTCCAGCTGTCCACTGATTTGAAAAATTTTGAAATATGAAAGAAAGCAATAGGGACTGTGAGTAGGAGACAGTGGGACAGTTGTGAGTGCTGAGCCCTAAAAAAAGCTACTATATTTTGTCTTGTTTTAGGGAGGCAGAGTTCTTCCATTTATCATCTTGATAGAGAATGTAGCCTGACTGAGGCGGTGGGTCCAATTCCAGGGTTTTTAAAAAAGTTTCACCATTATTCTTTCCGGTGAAGGTAAATCCTTTTATGTATGAGTAAAATTGTTTTGGAGAAAACATTTCTGAAGGTTTCATGTGATATTAAATTGCAGCAACTATTTTTTAGCAATTTTCTGTAAGAAGCCTAGAATTGTGGTTTTCTTTCCCAGCTTCTAGTTGGAGCTTAAAAAATCCTGGATTCTAAGAGCTGAAATTGGAGATCAGAGATCCCAACTTCCAGACTGATGCAGCAGAGCAATTCTCAATGGGTGATGCTGCTGGTTAATCAAAAATGCTGGTTACCTAAGTGTTGGATCCTGGTCACCAGTTTGTTGGGAATTATGGATCCGGGTAGCACGCTTGTTTTGGGATGACCAAGTTGGTACGATAGACAGAGTAGGTCGGTAGACACTTCTTAGGTGGAATACTGTTTATTTACAAAGATATTCTGCAGCTACACTTGTGTGCTTTCAACTCAAACCCTGTCTCCACACTACAGACTCTGACTATAGACTGCTGACTACTGAGGTGATGCTGCTATTGGATACTAAGATCATGTGATCTTCCATTATAACATTCTTTTTAAAGGTATATTATTATATTACACATCAGATTACCACACTAAGAGTTTGGCATTTTCAGCCAATCAGAAAGCTCCGGGGTGATCTTGTGGTGATGCGGGTGTTGAGTTCTAGTAGGAGGTACGGGAGTGGAGTGCGCAAGTCTAGTGAGCGGCACCAAGGGAACATGGTGCTGCAGAAGCAGAACAGTGAGAGGCTGAGACTGGAGCTGGATAGACTGCGAATAACAACGACATGAGTTTGACATTTTTTAGCAGTTGTGTGGGGGTGGGACTATTTTACTGTATTCATTTTCAAATTGTTGGGGGGTGGGATGTGGTGGTGCAGGCTGAGGGTTCACCTAGGGTGCCAAGTACTCTTGCACTGGCCCTGCTCTTATTTCTGAGCTATTCTTTACTCTAGTGCTATTTACCTCTCCCATTCTTTATGCACCATGTTTTCCACTCTAATCCTGGTACCCATCCCCTGCAAATTAATGCTAATGGTCCCATGAGGACAATGGTGCCAACTATGTTAGGCAAAATGTTCCTCCAACTTCAGAACTGGTCCCAAAGCCCCAGGAATCTAAAGTTCTCTCTCCTGCATCATTTGTCCAGCCATATGTTAACCGTTACCTTACTGGTCCAATATTCTTTAGAACATAGCACTATGAGTATTCCAGAGATTACTACCTTTGAATGCTTGCTCTTTTAATTCTTCCATGAGTTCCTGAATCTCTGAGTGTAGGTCCTCACCCCTTTTCCTTCAGTTATCACATGGACAGTGCCATCCAGTTGTTACCCCTCCTCCGTCAAAATGTTCTGCACCCTCTCAGTAATGGCTTTTTACCCTAGCACCAGAGAGGCAACACCTTGCAGGACCTGCGTCAGCAGTTGAAGAAAACCCCCTATCCCCCAGACTATTGAATCCACAATGACAACTACATTTTTATACTGACATTTCAACATGGTTTGAGAATGTCACAGCCCCAGAGGATTCTTGCACTGCAACATATTCTGCTGGATAGCTACACAGTCATATACTTTCCTGAACCCTTTGTAGCTGGAGGTGCGGAATACAGCTTCGAGGAAATTCTCAGCTTTCCTCATGCAGTGACTCCAGCCACTCCTCAAGTCAGGAACACTGAGCTCAAATTCAAACAACTGGAGGCACTTCCTGCATGCATGGTTATCCAGGGCACACACAATGTTCCCACGTGGCACAGGGATTGCCAACAAAAGTCTCAACTATCCATTACTTTCCTTAAAAGTGTATCTATTTATGTTATACATGTTATTCATTTATGATCCCCTTACACCCATTTATTACACAAACAAAGCTATCGTATTTTTGTTTCAAGTAATTTGGATGCCCGTAACCTTGGTAACATCTACCTAGTTAATGTTAATTTTATCCCTTTAGTTCTAATTACTTATTGATTATTTATATATTTACTGTTGACCTTTTGTTTAAAGCACTTTGCATTTCCATCTCCTCTGCATCTAATTCCCGTTGCCACTCCATTTAGCGGATACTCCCAGCCCTGTGCAGGCTTCTCCCTGGGTGCTACTTTTTTTCATTTTCCTTGTCTCTTTCCCATGTATGGATCTTCAGAAGGTTAAACTTCATTGTCCATGCACAGCTTGGTTTTACCACTGATATTTGGTCAATCATAGTAAACAGTATTTTGTCATTTGTCTGTGGCTATTAGCATATGCCCACAAGAGACTCTATCAAGATTTTAATTGCATCAAAATGAGAGGAAAAAAGCATTTCTGGTTCTGCTGATTACACCTGTGATTTATTCTTACATTGGGCTGGTATTCCAAGTCTACAGTTCAAGGAATGGGCAATAAATATTGGCCTAGCTAGCAATGCCCACATCCCATGAACGAATTAAAAGTACCATTACAGATCCATTTTGAAGGAAGACAGCATCAGAACCTGGAAGAAATGGCTTAAGCATATGCATGGAAAAGTGTTCCACCTTGATGGTATGTTAATCTGATTATTTAGTTGTTTTGATGGGAGCAGCTGCTTTACAATGCCTATTGCTGACTCCTTGAATGATGTCTTGTCTATTTGATCCCATGTCAAGGTATCTGATTTTTGGGAAACAAGGATATTGATTTTTTTTATCCATTCTATTTTTCTATCTTGCTTCCAATATATGGCATTTTTATTTTGATAATGTCTAAACCTTAAGGTCTTTGTCCTTTCCACATATGTTTGCAAGCTGCAAAATCCACGTTTTAGCAAAAGTCAGAAGTGGGAGTAATCCACATAAAACAGACTAACTTATCCAAGCATCTAGGCAAACTATTATAATGCCAATATTTTTGTAGCGCTTCTCTTATAAAGCAGATGACATTTGATTATGAGCAGTGTGGGAGGGAAAGAACTAAAGCTGATGCAGAAAAGATTTATTTTAGGAATGCTGCATTGGAAGGTCATGTGTGATTTATTTGAAACATTTTCCCTCTTAATTCCTGATTACTTCTAAGCCTCATCAATATGATGACTGAATGAAGGAAAGGTACAATCCTGTCCAAGTCATGGAGACATTCCCCTTTCCTAGTCCCAAGAAGCTAAAAAGAGCTAAACTTCCACAAATTATATATTATTGTTCTGTTAAGTTCATAATTCTTCAATGGTCTTTTTCTGCCTTTTGCAAAATACAAATTTTTTTCTCTCTATCCCACACTCGTACTGTCACAGGTTAAATCGTGTTATTTCAGAGTGCAGTTTTAAAAGTATACTTAATTGAATATTGTAGGCAAGGTAAAAACAGTTGTCAACTCCATTGTGTTACCAATTTAGTAGGAGCAGTTAAAACCTGTAAACTGTGTGTTTCAGAGAAGTTCATGACAAGCTGAAAGGACATAAAACAATACCCTTCCTCAGTTGTTCAAACTGAGTGTTAGTGCCCTCTTTTGGTTCCACTCTAATCTAACCAGTTGTAGCCAGACGCTCCTTGACAAGGCTTCTCGTCTCACTCCACACCTTTACCTCTGGAGACCCAGAGATCTATTGGCACTTTCCTGTTACCAATCTACTGCTGCTCCTTGGCGAAATAATCTGAATGCATGACTTTTCACATGTACAATGACACTGGCTCTGACTCATCACCATCTCTATCAACCCCACTGCCTCTATATTGCCAGGCTGATTGTTCAAAATCCAATTTTGTCCAGCTGAAATTTTGTCAAGTTAAACATTGGGAAGACCCAAACCATTGTCTTCAGCTCCAACCCATTGCCTTACCCCGATTTAGCCCCCTCCCTGGCCACTGTTGCAGGCTGAATGAAAGCATTTAGAACTTCAGTGTCTTATTTAATCATAAGCTGAGCTCTTGGATGGAATCGCCCCAGATTTGCACGTAGTGCGGTAACAGGTGGGAAAATGCATGTTTTACCTGCCAGCTGCAATGGCAGCTTTTCACTCTGCATCATCCCAAACCCGCCTCATTAATCAGGCATTCCTGGGAAACGTGCCGTTTCAATGGCGGCCGGGCTCCGATTCACCCACTGTGCCATCACCTTGCTGCTTCCTCACGCCGGGCACCATATTTTAAGTGTAGCCACGCACACACCTCCCAGTGCTTCCAGGCCAGGGCTGCTGCACAGAAGTCATGGCCCCAAAAGGCAAGAGGACTGCAGCCCCCTGGTTTAGTCACGCATCCCTTGAGCGCCTTTTGGACGCCGTGGAGGCTCGCTGTGATGTCCTCTATCCCCGCTTAGCAGCAGGATGGACAGCAACCTCACTAATCTGGCTTGGGAGGCGGTGGAAAAGGTGGTCAGCACCAATACCCTACTAAAGAGGGCTACCCAGTGCAACAAGAGGATGAATGATCGTTTCCATTTCGCCAAGGTAAATCACTATTCTCGTCACTCTCAACTCACACACTCACTAACCCATCACACATCCACAGGACCCTCACTCACTGCCAGTTCAAGGGACATCACCATTCACTCTCTCACACACATTCATTGTCCTCATCCCGATGATGGGACCACTCACCACCCACACATGCCAGGCATACTTATCATCTGGCCTAGCAGGTGTCCTGATTACACTCTCTCCATCTCTATTCATGCGGGACAAGCTGGCACACAACAAGAAGGAAAGCTCGCAGACGGATGAAGGAATGCCTGAAAGCAAGGTCCTCATGGACTTTGAAAATAGAGCCATCCAACTGGCCGGCGAGGGTCTGGACAGTTCCTTTACTGATGGTGAAGTTGGTGCTGCTCTACCAAGTGAGGATGCAGCGTTGCAACATCCATCAGACAACCATGCTGTGGGTGATATGTCCTGTGTCACTGGCCACTGCCACGCACTACTTATCTCGCCTTGCTTTTTTTTTGCAGGCAAATGTGGGACAGCCGACAGAGTCCATGACCCAAGGCCTCTAATCAAGCCCAGAAGAAACCTCTGAAGCAATCGGAAGGCACCTTCATTGAAGACCCGTCACAGCACTCACCCACACCCTCCACCAGCGCAGAGACACACACCTCAGTGGGGCCGAGCTTTAGAGTAGCCTCGGGATCACAATCTGGTGAACACATCGCACTGTCTGATCCACAACAGGCGGTGGCAGGGACTTCCCAGGTCTCCGGCACTCGAAGGACTGCTGGTTGCCAGAAATTTGCTGAGCCTGAGTCAGATGAGGAGCCTCTGAACTCAGTCATACCTCAGTTGCTGGACCTGCAAAGGTAACCTTGGGAACATCAGGAAGGGATATCTGCTGCACTCTTCAGATTGCCAGACATGATGGAGGAGACCGTCCGCCTTCAGTTTGAGGTGATAGTGCCAGCATGCCAACGCACTGAGGTCAGCACTGGTAGGATGGCGGCCGCCATGGAGACCATGGTCCAAGAAATTGGTCCTACAATGCTGCGCGGGCTGAGAGGTGTCAACGCAAGAGGGGTGTGGGGCAGCTTGATCTCACTCCAGCTTCCCCTTCTCCTCGAGGAATCAGCCAGGGGTCGTTGGGCATCCATAAGGAGGAGGACCAGCAGCTCGACACCCCGGGGCCATCCACCCAGGTGACTCTGGGAGTGTCCGGCCCATCCAAATCCCCTCTTCCTGTGACTCCAGCAGCTCCAGCTCCACAGGCCGAGGAGGGTGTCACTGCCACACAGCAGGACCCCAAAAGCAGGCCGGGGCCCTCCAGGTCTCGGCCCTCCAGAGGATGCCAGTCAAGGCCATCACAGACAGGGTGTCACAGTCAGCAGGCTGCCTCCACCTCCATTGTGGATGCCCGGGGAGCACCAAGATGTAGTGGCAGGGATATGAAGATTAAGAAGATGTAACTGCTCAGCCTGGGCATGAGTGTTAATCACTTGAACATAATATTCAGTATTGTAAATAAACCCCCAAGAATGTCTCCCCACCTTTGGCTCCTTGTTCTAATGAATAGTGTTCGTGCCACTCTGATGTGGGACCTTGGTTCCTGCACAAGATAAAGGCAGGCATCTCAGTCTAGGGCCTCTTCCCTGTGCTCTGTGCAGCCTTCAGACCAAAGTGATGGTCCTGCCTCACACTTACTGGGCACATTAGTGATGCTGGCACCTCAATGGTGCTTGTCATTGCTGCCAGAATGTTATGGGCAGGCGTCACAGAGTTTCATCATTCTCTCAATGTGCTCTCAGCACCTTTAAGATGGGGCTGGTACCTATTTCATCAGCACCTATGACCAGTGACGCTGTGCTCCTGGTGGAATCAGGTGCACTTAATGTTTCACGGCTGCATCTTCATGTTATGACGCTGATCACAAAGCACAAGCGACCTGCCTTTGGCCAGACAGGAGTCAGAAATTCACAGAGGGTATGTGAAGATCTATGCAGTGTTCTCATTGCATGTCGTCATAATTCTCCTGGAGTTGAGTGATTATTATGGCCTCTGCTATGACTCCATAACAGGAGCCTGTCACAGAGGGTATGTGCGCTGCCATCAGCCAGACTGGAGTCAAGTGTTCACAGATACAATGTGAGGATCTATGGTGTCTCCTCGCTGCATGTCGTCATGATCCTCCACAAACCTAGCAACTATGAGGACCTCCAGAGTGCCCCTGCCTCATCTGGCTAACTCAATGGCATCATTTTCAGCATCCCGATGGTTTGCTTTACCAAGTTACGAATTGCAGCATGAGCCTCGGTATACCTTCATTCTGCTGCAGTCTGAGGCCACCGAATGGGTGTCATCAGCCATGTCCTCTGCGGCAAGCCCTTGTCCCCGAGGAGCTAACTCTGCAGCATCTGTGGACCCTGGAAGACATCAGGGATCTGTGAGCAAATAAGAATGTAGGAGTCATGGACACTCTGTGGAAACTGAATGCAGGCCTACAGGATGCATTTGCGGTGGTTGCACACCAGCTGCACATTCAGCGAATGGAAGCCGTTGCGGTTGACCTAGTTGACCACTTGTTGCAATGGAGATCTGAGCGCCACATGAATGCAGCCGAAGCCACCCTGCGCCTGAGATCTGGGAAAGTACAATCGTTGTTGCTTCCTGGATGTCCTGGTCCTGGATGAAATGCACAAAGTTGTGTACCTTCGTGAAGATTGTATCCATGACCTCATGGATGCACTTGTAGATGGAGGCTTGCGCTATCCCACAGAGGTCGCTTGTGGATCCCTGAAAGGAGCCACTTGTGTAACAATTGAGTGTTGCAGTCATTTTCACATCAACTGGCAGTGGATGCTGTCTGTGTCCCCGTGGTGCTAAATCCTGCAGTAGCTGGCATGTGTACTGACCAGTTCGCTAGACATGTACAGTCTTCAGTGACACTAGTTCTCAGTCATCTGCAGGAATGAAAGGCGGCATTTATAGACACTGGGTGTAGCTAGGCACCAACCAGCAATGACTCGCTGTGGCTCTTCAGCGGCGTGTGCGGGAGACTCAGCTATCCCTTCTTCCTGAGGGTGCTGCTCCTCCGTCTGCACAGGCAGAAGCCTCAGTTGCTATTTGGCCCGTCAAGCCTGCTCCACCGTTCAATAAAACCATGGCTGATCTGAATGTGGCTTTAACTCCACTTTCCTGCCAGTCTCCACAACCTTTGACTTCCTTGTCAATCAAAAATCTGTCTGCCTCAGCCTTGAATATATTCAATAACCCAGTCTCCACTGTGGAAGAGAATTCCAAAGACTAACAACCTTCTGAGAAAAGAAATTCCTCCTCGCTTCCATTTTAAACGGGAGACCCCTTATTTTTAAATTGTGCCCCCTAGTTCTAGATGCCCCCCTGAGAGGAAACATCATCTCAGCACCTATCCTGTCAAACGCCCTTGGAATATTATATGTTTCAATAAGATCACCAATCATCCTTCTAAACTCTGATGGGTGTAGGACGAGCCTGCTCAACCTTTCTTCATAAGACAACACTTTCACCCCAGGAATAGCCTAGATAACCTTCCTTGAACTGCTCCCGATGCAAGTATATCGCTTCTTAAGTAAGGAGACCAAAACTGTACACAATACTCCAGCTACAGTAAAGCTGTAGAAAGACTTATTTACTTTTATACTCCATCCTCCTTCCAATAAGGCCAAAAATCCATTTGCTTTCCTAATTACTTACTGTGCCTGCATGCTAATGTTTTATGATCTGTCCTTTGTCTTGGTAATTGGATTCATCAAAGGCATTAAAATAGACCCTTGAAGGGGAGAGAGGAAAAGAAAAATGCACGCTCAAAATTTCCCAGTTTCCTGGCCAATGCTAAAAAGAGTAATAGAATCAGTCATTTACAGCACAGAAGGAGGCCATTTGGTGCATCAAGTCTCTGCTGGCTCTCTGCCGAGCAATCCAGTCAGTCCCACACCCTTGGTCATTAACACATTGTTGTTTGTCAGAGCTGGCTATGCATAAATTGATAGACCATGTTTCCAATATTACATCAGTTAGTACAATTCAAAAGCACTCATTAGCAGTAAATCATTTTGGGATGTCCTGAGATCATGAAAGGCACTTTATGAATGAAAGTCTTTAGGCTTTATTTTCACTCCCGAGGTGGGTAGCTTGAGGTGAGAAATTTGCAGGCTTGGTGCGCTTGCCTTAGGAAGAAATGCCCTGAATGATGCGATTTTTGTACCGGGGTAGGGGGGGGGTGAGGGTGTGGAATAGCATTGGGCCCAGGGTGCTAAAAAGCAGCCAAGCATTAATAATTATATAATGATAGCCCTTGAGGTAATGTCAACAAACAGCTAATGTAATTGCTAGAACAGGTTTTTTCAACTCACACTGACACTGATTTTATTAAAAGATTGAGGATTTAAATAACTTGAAAGCTTGACAATTCTATATACCTGATATGCCCTTCACGAGTCCAGAAATTCTTGACTGCCACATTGCAGGTTAAAGCCCTGGCTAGAGCAAAAATGGGTGTTGAGTTCAAGTGGCCCAGCTAAGTTTTGGTTTCCTTCATGTGTATCATGCCTCACCCCCTTTCCACTACCAGTGAAAATGGGATCTGTCGAAATGGAAGGACTTCCATATCCTGATCTGGCCCATCATTTTTAAAGGTCTGTGAACTCTCCACAAATCCGCAAAAATCCGGTCCTTTGTTTCTTATAGGGTGAGGACATGGAGGAGCAGGCTCAAACTAGCAAACAGCTAGTTTTGGACTCACATCAGGAAATTCTTCACACAGAGTGAATAACAATTGAAATGTTCTTCAATACAGAGGAGGTCAAAATTCTGAAAATCATTTTAGAAACTATTATATGTTGAAGTAGGAAATATAGGATCTTGCTGGATGGATAAATATTGATCAAATAGCTTTTCTCATCTTGTAAACAGTTGCTTTGTGATGCCCACTGCTTGAATTATATTTGCCTGAATTTCTGAAATAAAATGCTTAAATTTTCCATTATTGATAGAAATTACTTTTAGACGTTCAATATTATAACTGTCATAGTTGCTAGCATATAGTCATTTTTTAAGTTATAAGTCAGATTTTTGCAGAGTTGTGAAGCCGCCATGGGCCTTTAAAATTGGCAAACAGGATCGGAATCTGGAAGCTCCACTGCCATTTTCAACGGAACCCAATTTTACTGCTGAGGAAAGGGGGCAGAACGTCTCAAACAGGTGAGAGTGAACCCAAACTGAACATCAGCCAGCAGGTTATTCCTAAGCAAGTGCCTCTTGATAGCACAGTTGATGACCCCTTCCTCACTTTACTGATGATGGAGTAGACTGATAGGGCGGTAATTGGCCATATTGGATTTGTCCTTTTTTTTTGTACAGGACATACCTGGGCAATTTTCCACATAGCCAGTTAGATGCCAGTGTGGTAGCTGGCATCTTGCCAGCTATGTGGAATATTGTCCAGATATGTCAATCTTACTATTGCTATGCAAGATGACCTGCATGTGGTCATTTCCTACTCTCAGCAAGGGAGTGTCTCCAGGTGCATACCAGAAATCTGCATCTTGATAAGGCATGAAGAAAACTATTTACACATATCAAGAGAGGCCATTGTCTATGAGAGTTATTGTAGACAAAGTGTCTGGGTGCAATTAGTCTGGGCTACCACCAACATGACATATCCTGACATGTTTGTGTGTGGGTGTTTGTGTCCCTGTTCAGTTCAACTCTTTATTTTTAAAGTCCAATATGAGCCCCAGTGATGATGTCTTTGGTCAGAACTCTTCTTCCTTCGTCCTGATGTCCTCCTCACTCCAGTTCTTACCATCTGGTGAGCTCCACATGCTGGTCCGCACCACAGTTACATTTTACTTACAAACAGAAATCCAAGGAATATTAAAAAATGCCTTACAGCATAACAGAAATACAAAGGATATCAAAATGCCATACAGCATCTACCCTTAAGTGTATATTTTCACCTATGAGCATTACTACACTTGCAAATTTAATCCATTCACCTTATTCCATCCTTTTGGTATTTTTACCTGTCCATGAGCACAAACATTCGATAATATCCACATACCCAGTCTAATGGGGCGAGCCGGGGCAAAACAAAACGTTTGATCCTAGATAGGACAGATCAGATCTTCATATTGGTATTCCCAGTGTATGGCTGTAGCACAATATTCCCCCTTTCCTTTATATGCCACATGTGTAGGGAACTCTTTTCCCCTGGTCACTACGACTGTGCAATTGAGCCCTTCCTGATCCCAAGTGAACCCGCAGGTTGGTGCTGGATTTGCGGTTACATCATATGGGCAAACAAAAGTATCCCCCTTCTGAACTTGCCCAGACAAACCTGGGGCTACCCAAGTGATTCCATCCACTCATGCCACGTATCTAGGGCACTGGTCATAAAGTGACACATGGCCCTGATCCTCTACACTAATGCTTTCAACACTAAAAAGATGATATAGGCTTCTCCCCTTCCTTTAGAACAGGATAATACAAAACCAACCCTGCTACTGTTTCCCAGATGGCATTCATGTTTCACCGGGTATATCTGCATGAGTCCTCTGATTTTAGAGATATCGGTGGTAAGCTCTAAAATGTTTCAGTAACCCTGGAAGGCAATCTCCCTTCCACAATCCTCTGGAGGTTTTCACCGGCCTGTTCCACCAACCAAGTACCATACGTTGTGCAAGCATCATTTTCAGCAGCTGCCACAGAGGCATTTTTATCCTCTCATAATTTCATTCATGCGGTGGGCATGCTTTTGCAATTCTCCCACCACATCTTGCAAATGAACAATCATAATTTGATCTTCCTCTAATTCATTCTGTTCCACATAATTCATCCCATTCAATGTTTTCCTTAACTGTTTCTAACAGTTTGTTCCACTTTGTCTAAAGTAGCTAAGTCTGAACTATTTATAAGTGATGTCCCAGTGTTAAATATGGTTGCAGTGTCATTAATTGAACTACATCTTACCTGCCCATGAGACTGAACCCTTATACAGACTCGTGCATTCATCTTCATCAATTGCAGCGCTGGTTTGTTCCCAGAATTCCCTCAAAACTTGATGCAGCATTCAATTCTGCAATGCTCGGGTTTTTTGTTTACACCATGGGGGTAGTCCCATGTCCACTAAATTAATCAGCATCGGCACTACCTCATCGTGCACATCGAGATATAGTACCATCTGTGTGGGCCTGGGCTATGTCTGGGGCATTTCACATTAGTATTTGTGCCAAGAAAGGCTGGGAGCTTCCTAGGCAATGTCACCAGGATGCCCCACACTCTGTTCATCGTGCAACTTGAGCAGCATAATTCCTGATCTTTATCCCCGCACACATAGATACCTACCCCTTGAGCTGCAAATTGCTCCCAACAAAATGTCTTGTCGTCTCCCCTGGTGTTGCCAACAATACCCACTCTTTCACAATCTAGTGATCTTCAATATCCCTGGCACTTTTACTCATAGCCTTTGGGATGTTTTTACCTCCCCAGAATATTATTTCAGACCTAAATCTTTCTTCTGAATATAGGAAGCACTGTATGAAAAATGGTTTTCTCCATTCCACCTCTGTGTAGGTTAGATTCACAACCGTATTCTTAGGGCAAGTGTTTATTATTCCCCTCCTAATCGCAAACCTCATGACCATCATTTGGGTGGAATCTATCTTCCCCACTCCCTCCTGTATGAGAGATATAACATTTTCTCAAAGGACCAGGTGTTGTGGGTTTCAAACCTGACTCACTTCCCATGCTTCAACGGTTTTCATGCCACTTCTGGCCATCCCTTTGCTGCCTTAAGCCACAAAGGACACTTTTGCCAGTGACTTGGACAATTGACACATTGGGCAATAGTGCGTCTCAGTTTGGTTGGCTTATGGTCATCACAACTGCAACAGGGGATCAACTGGAGCTGAATAATCACACACTATGGGATGTCATTCACGGTGTTTGTAATGACCTCTCCAATCACAACCACCATATATTGTTGTGGTTCAATTTTTTTAAATTCATTTATGGGATATGGGCGTTGCTAGCTAAGCCAGCATTTATTGCCCATCCCTAAGTGCCTTTGAGAAGGTGGTGGTGAGCTGCCTTCTTGAACCACTGCAGTCCCTGTGGTGTAGGTACACCTACAGTGCTATTAGGGAGGGAGTTCCAGGATTTTGATCCAGCAACAGTGAAGGAACTGAGATATATTTTCTTGTCAGGGTTGTGAGTGGCTTGGAGGGGAATTTCCAGATGGTGGTGTTCCCGTGTAACTGTTGCCCTCGTGCTTCTGGATGATGGTGGTTCTGGTTTTGGAAAGTGCTGCCTAAGGAGCTTTGGTGAGTTTCTGCAGTGCATCTTGTAAATGTTACCCACTGCTGCCACTCAATACTCCAGCTTCAGCCTTATCTTTTGTACTGGGCTCCTCCATCATTGAGGATGGGGATATTTGTGAAGCCTCCTCCTCCTCCTCCTCCAGTGAGTTGTTTAATTGTCAACCATGATTCACAACTGCATGCATGACTGCAGAGCTTAGATCTGATGGTTGTGGAATTGCTAAACTCTGTCTATCACTTGCTGCTTATACTGTTTGGCATGCAAATAGTTCTGTGTTGTAGCTACATCAGGTTGATACTTCATTCCTAGGTTTTTTTTTATTAATTCACAGGATGTGGGCTTCGCTGGCTGGGCCAGCATTTATTGCCCATCATAAGTTGCCCTTGAGAAGGTGGTAGTGAGCTGCCTTCTTGAATAGTTGCAGTCCATGTGGTGTAGGTACACCCACAGTGCTGTTAGGAAGGAAGTTCCAGGATTTTGACCCTGGGCAGTGACAGTGAAGGACCAGCAATACATTTCCAAGTCAGGATGGTGAATGACTGGGAGGAGAACTTCCAGGTGGTGGTGTTCCCATTTATCTGCTGCCCTTGTCCTTCTAAGTGGTAGTGGTCATGGGTTTGGAAGGTGCTGTCGAAGGAGTCTTGGTGAATTCCTGCAGTGCATCTTGGAGATGGTACATACTGCTGCTACTGTGTGTCGGTGGTGGAGGTAGCGAATGTTTGTGGATGTGGTGCCAACCAAGTGGGCCGCTTTGTCCTGGATGGTGTCAAGCTTTTTGAGTGTTGTGGCAGCTGCACTCATCCAGGCAAGTGGGGAGTATTCCATCACACTTCTGACTTGTGCCTCGTAGATGGTGGACAGGTTTTGGGGAGTCAGGAGGTGAGTTACTCTTCACAGGATTCCTAGCTTCTGATCTACTCTTATAGCCACAGATTTATATGGCTAGGCCAGTTCAGTTTCTGGTCAATGGTAACCCCCAGGATGTTGGTGGTGGGGAATCGGTGATGGTAATGCCATTGAATGTCAAGGGGCAATGGTTAGATTCTCTCTTGTTGGAGATAGTCATTGCCTTACTTTTGTGAGGCGCAAATGTTACTTGCCACTTGTCAGCCCAAGCCTGAATATTGTGCAAGTCTTGCTGCATTTGAACATGGGCTGCTTCAGTATCTGAGGAGTTGCGAATGGTGCTGAACATTGTGCAATGATCAACGAACATCCCCACTTCTGACCTTATGAGGGAGGTCATTGATAAAGCAACTGAAGATGGTTGGGCCTAGGACATTACCCTGAGGAACTCCTGCAGTGATGTCCTGGAGCTGAGATGATTGACCTCCAACAAACACAGCTATCTTCTTTTGTGCTAGGTATGACTCCAACCAGTGGAGATTTTTCCCCCTGATTCCCATTGACTCCAGTTTTGCTAGGGCTCCTTGATGCCACACTTGGTCAAATGCGACCTTGATGTCAAGGGCAGTCACCCTCATCTCATCTTGTGAGTTCAGCTCTTTTGTCCATGTTTGAACCAAGGTTGTAATGAGGTCAGGAACTGAGTAGGCCTGGAAGAACCCACCCAAACTGAGCAGGTTATTGCTAACCAAGTGCCGTTTGATAGCACTGCTGATGACTCCTTCCATTAGTGGTATGCCTGGTGCTACTCCTGATATGCCTCCTGTACTCTTCATTGAACCAGGGTTGATCCTCTGGCTTGGTGGTAATGATAGAGTGGGGCATATGCTGGGCCATGAGTTTACAGATTGTGTTTGAGTACAATTCTGCTGCTGCTGCTGATGACCGACATCGCCTCATGGATGCCCAGTCTTGTGTTGCTAGATATGTTCAGAATCTATCCCATTTAAGCACCATGACTGTGCCACACAACATGCTGGAGGGTATCCTCAATGTGAAGGGAGACTTTGTCTTCACAATGACTGTGCGGTGGTCACTCCTACTGATACTGTCATGGACAGATGCATCTGTAGCAGGAAGGTTGGTGAGGATGAGGTCAAGTATGTTTTTCCCTCTTGTTGGTTCCCTCACCACCTGCCACAGATCCAGGCCAGCAGCTCTGTCTTTTAGGACTCCACCAGCTCAGTCAGTAGTGGTGCTACTGAACCACTCTTGGTGATGGACATTGAAGTCCCCCACCCAGAGTACATTCTGCACCCTTGCCATCCTCAGTGCTTCCTCCAAATGATGTTCAACATGGAGGAGTGGGGAGCAGGACATGGTAATCAGCACGAGGTTGATGTTGAGGATACCACTACCAATTACCACTATGCCAGGACAACTCCCTCCCATATATCACTGTGCCTCCACCGCTGCTGGGTCTGTCCTGCCGTTGGGACAGGACACACCCAGGGATGGTGATGATGGTGCCTGGTACATGACCTGTAAGATATGATTCTGTGAGTATGACTATGTCAGAGTGTTGCTTGACTAGTCTGTGAGACTCTCAACTTTGGCACAAGCCCCAAGATGTTACTAAGGGTTGAGAAGCTGGGTTTGTCATTGTTGTTTCTGGTGCCTTGGCCATCCGGTTTCATTCTTTATTATTGGCCTTGTTGCGGTTTGATACAACTGAGTGGCTTGCTGGGCCCTTCCAGAGGATTACCAGTCCTTTGACAATACCACTACGCCACCATCTCCCCTCATGTCCTCCTCAGATATCATTTACCTCCTACTCCAAGTCCAGTGACAATACCACAACGCAACTGCCTCCCCTCATATTTTCACCTGATATCCTTCACAAAACGCAACTATTGTTAAGATTAACTTCCATCACATTTCCTGTAAAACAGAAAACAAAACAAAATATGCAAATTTGGTCACAGGCTTATTGTCGTTACTTATTGTTCTCAGGGTCTAATTCCTCTGGAACATCCCCATTTTGTTCATCTTACCTACTGCTGGAGTCTCACAGGTGGTAGCAGGTTTGCATTTGCATCATTTACACCATCACCACAGTTATCATCATCGCTCCCCCTCCCCCATAGTGAGATTTGTGAGGGCTCCTCACAAACCCACACTATTGGCATGATGCAACCCACCATGCATATAACAGTTTCCTGTTTCAGACGTAGCTAAATTCATCCATTTAATGTGGAACCATTTTACCCACTTGAGCAACTGTACTGCACACACCATACGGCCAGCCTTGCCCACTATGCTACAGGGTCCTTTGTATAGGGGTTCAGACACATCTACCCTTGAATAGTTTCTCACCATCATTTGGTCACCTATGCGCCATTCCTGCTGCTTTGAAAGAGGGTGGGATAAAAGTCCTTCTATGTACCAGTGATGTCTTCACCATGACCCCTTTTTATAAAAATGGCAGAACAAGGGTGTTGCCTTATGCCATGGCTAGAGTTTGAACTGGGCATTTTTCCTAACAAAGAACATACTTGAGACTCTCCCTTTTTTCCTAACAAAGAACATACTTGAGACTCTCCCTTTAGACATTTTTTTAAGTTTCAAACTCTTGTGATATATTTCCTCCTGCAATTTTCTCAGATTTCAGAGCTTAGTATTTTAAATCACTCTTTCAATTGTTTCAAATTCTAAGCTCTCCCTTTCTCTCTGCAAGCCTCCCTTTTTTTAAAATCGAGAAACAAATGCATCCCATGAATACTGAGAAACAAGTTCAAGCTGTTTTCTTCTGAACAAAGAAATGCTTTATAAACTTTTATGAATTCCTTTTCTCAACTATTTCAGAGCAAGAACTCCAATGGTTCCAAAAAAAAGAAACTTTTAACTTTTGTACAAAGTATCTAACCCAAATTCCAATTTACACTATAAAACAGTAAAAACTACCCCATTCTCACATGTGTGAATTCATATCCAGGTTAAAATTCCCACACCTTATCAAAATAATCTGGAATCATGATTCTGGCCAGTAACCATGGGGCTGAGTTTTTTGCATGTCGGGCGGGCGGGCCTGACCCAATCTCTGGCAGGAGGGGAGAAGCAGACTTCGCCACCATTTTAAATGGGCAGGCCAATTAAGGCCTGCTCAGTGTTGATGCCTGCTGGTAAGTGCTGTGTGCTTCATGCGGGCGGGGGAGGGGATTCTCCAAATGCGAGAGTGTGCTCTTTCGCGCATACGCACGAAGGAGCAAACATCTCCCTGAGGCTAAGTGCTGCCTCAGAGAGATCGCTGAAAAGTTTTCAAACTTTAAAAATAGAAAAATTAAAAAAACATTAGCATGTCTCCCTCATGTGACAATGTCACACGAGATGGGACATGTTAATAAATTGCACAAAAACTTTATTAAACTTTTTTAAAACCGATATGAAACCTCATCCCACCGGTGGATGAGGTTTCATGTTTTTTCAGAAATCTTCTGGGGCTCCTGGCCTGCCTGTCAGCCTTAAGGTTGGATGGGCAGGTCCTTTAATTAACCCGTCAATGGCCTCAGTTGGCCATTGACAGGTTGGCGGGCGGACAGCTGATTTTGCTGCGCCCCTGCCTTCCCGAATATTTAAATGGGACGGGATGACATCAGGGATTCCCCCCGACGTCATCCCGCGTCATTTTTGTATCAGTGAGTGGGCCCCACCCCCTTCTCACTGATGGTAAAATTCAGCCCCATGACTCCAGCTGGTCACTTGAAAATTTACTTCATTAATTTAACTTGCCTTTTGTTAGCTTTTAAACTTGAAGTACTGAAACTACTACCATAAAATCACAGTTTTCGGAAAAAAAACACCAAAGTTTGAAGCACACAAGCATCATCCACGTAAGAAAAAATAATCCATTTATTCCACACACAAGCAGAGAAAAACAGCACGTGCTTTAAAAAATTACATTACTTGTCTTCTTTCTCTAAACTTCTGAAGTACTTGTAATTAAAGCTCAAAAGTAAGTTAATTCCCAAGAAAAAACTTAATATATTTAGCCCAAGATAAAAGGAAGCCTCTAAGTTTTCACACAAAAGAACATTGCAATCAGTGCTTTATCTTTGCAGCTCATAAAATCTCAAACAGCCTCCTAAAGAGACAGGACACTACAACTTACTTTACATTTCTCCACAGCTCTGCTTTTATCTGGGAGATGTAATAATGCAATCAAATCCCAACACTAATTGCTCCCCATGGATCTACAGCTACTTAACATTAATTGACACAGACACGCTCAATAATCACATCCACACTTTCCAATTTTGATGCACCCTAGAAATATGAACTGTAATGAGTTATGAACTCAAAGTGCCAAAGAACACGTTAAAACTTACACGCATACGTTATTATCGGAAGCTTCCTTTGCATTCTCCATTCTTACACCATTTGTCTTAACATCTTAAAACTTAAGGCAGAACTCAGAATAAATTATGTCAGCAGTTTCAATTCACCTTTTTTTTCAACTGTTTTGGTTTTTTTACATACAGCAATCCCAAACAACACCACCGATCACCACCCGCAGCACTACCCACCCCTGCCCATCCCCACCCCCCACCCCCTTCCAAGCCTGCCCTATTCTGTTCAGCTGCCAGTGGCATGTATCCTGCCTGAGGAGCACCAGAGGTCAAGGAAGACACTCATCCTATTTCTCCTTACTGTTCGGGAGTTTTGTGCACCTGAAACTGACTGTTAACACATTGATTCTCCAGAGACTGAGTTGGTACCAATGACATAAGTAGAAAGAGGGATGAGGTCTTGCATCAAGAATTCAGGGAGTTAAGAAGTAGACTAAAAAGCAAGACCTCTCAGGTTGTATTCTCTGGATTACGTGCTAGCGAGCTCAGAAATAGGAGAATAGCGCAGATGAATATGTGGCTTAAGAGTTGGTGCAGGAGGGAGGCTTTTAGATTCCTGGATCACTGGGACCGTTTCTGGGGAAGGTGGGACCTGTACAAGCGGGACGGTCTACATCTGAACCAGAGCAGGACTAACATCCTGGTGGGCGGTTTTGCTAATGCTATTGGGAGGAGTTTAAACTCATTTGGCAGGGGGAGGGGACACAGAATGTTAGCAGAATAGCGACACTTCATAATACAGTAAAACAATCAAGTCAGAGGGAGTACAGCTGCAATAAGCTTCAAGGGAGTAAGGCCAGGCTGGATGGCCTCTAATTTAATGCCAGGAGTATTACAGGTAAAACGGATGAGTTAAGGGTGAGGATTGTCATGTGGAATTGTGATATAGCAGCAATCATTCAGATGTGGTTGAGGGAAGGGCAGGATTGGCAGCTCAACATTCCAGGATATAGAATCTTCAGGCGAGACAGGGGAGGGGGTAAAAGAGGAGGAGGTGTTGCATTATTAGTTAAGGAGTCAGTTACTGCAGTAAGGAGAGATGATATCTTGGAGGGGGCATCGAATGAAGCTTTGTGGGTAAAGCTTAGGAATAACAAAGCAGCAACCACATTATTAGGTGCTTATTATAGACCCCCAGATAGTCGGGAAAATTGTGGAGCAAATAAATGCACAATTTGTGAAGGTGTGTAAAAATAATAACAATAGGGTAATTATATTAGGTGATTTCAACTTTCCCAACATTAGTTGGGATAGACATAGTGTCAAGGACTTGGATGGAGTGGATTTCTTGAAATGTGTATAGGAGAACCTTTTAGGTCAGTATGTAGAGGGTCCAACAAGAGACGGTGCATTGCTAGACCTAATTCTGGGGAATGAAGCCGGACAGGTGGCTGAGTTGGTGGTGGGTGAGCATGTTAGCAATAGCAACCACAACATGGTACAGTTTAAAAACAAAAAAACTGCGGATGCTGGAAATCCAAAACAAAAACAGAATTACCTGGAAAAACTCAGCAGGTCTGGCGGCATCGGCGGAGAAGAAAAGTGTTGACGTTTCGAGTCCTCATGACCCTTCGACAGAACAAAGTCGAAGGGTCATGAGGACTCGAAACGTCAACTCTTTTCTTCTCCGCCGATGCTGCCAGACCTGCTGAGTTTTTCCAGGTAATTCTGTTTTTGTTATGGTACAGTTTAAGTTTGTTATGGGCAAAGAAATCAACAAGTTGCAAAAAAATGTTTTGGATGTGGGAAGAGTGGATTTTAGTAAAATAAGGCAGGATCTGGCCTAGGCAGAATGGGAACTTTTACTTGTGGGGAAATCTACAGAGGAACAGTGGGGAGTGTTCAAAAAGGAAATGGGGAGGGTACAGGCTCAACATGTTCCCTCTAGGGTGATAGGAAGGAGTAACAAGCCCAGAGAACCATGGATGACCAGAGATAGGTTACGATGAGAAGGAAAAGAGAGGCTTTTAGCAGGTACAAGTGAAGCAAATCAGCAGAGGCATTAATGGAGTACAGACAGTGCAGGGTAGAGCTTAAGAAAGCAATTGGGAGAGCAAAGAGGGGATATGAGAAAGTTCTGGCTGGTAAAAGTAGGGAAAATCCCAAGATATTCTATAAATATATCAATGGGAAGAGGATAACCTGGAAAAGAGTAGGACCCATAAGGGAGCAAGGGGGCAATCTATGGGTGGAGCCAGGGGACATCGCTAGAGTGCTGAACACTTCATGTCCGTCTTCACCCAAGAGAATGGGGATGCTGTTCCCAAGGCTCGGCTACCGGTGGCCCTTTGTCCACTGTGCAGCCCTGTCCACTGGTTCATCTGCCTCCTGGATAATCTGTACATAGCTGTTGTGGAGGTAATTTCCCTGCCATGCATATCATGACAAGTACATCCAAAGTTCTTTTTGCCATTTCTTTACCCTTCAGGGTCTCTGCTCGTGCCAGATATCTGTAAGACTCTTAAACAGGCAGTCTCACTTCCCCCTAATGTCTGGACTGCAAAATAAGTATCAATGACATGAAACAAACTTGGGTACAATTTCCACTTTATGTGGAAAACCTTTATTAACCCACTAAGCAATAATATATACTTGCAACACCAGTTGCCTAGTAAGACCCGTATGCTGGAGCTCAATCCTGGGTGGTCAGTCCGCTGAATGAATTCTTCCACACAGTTTCCCCTGGCTGATCAAGTCACGCTTCCCTGGCTGCAGAAGTGATGCCTTTGTAGGCTGTTGCTTTATACTCCTTTATGACCTGGGTCCCTTGACATATAGGCCAGAATCTTCGGGTTGGGCCCCGCTCGCCGATGCGTAAAATGACACATCGTGACATCAGGCATGTGTCCCGACGTCACCACATGTCATTCCAATTTTCAGTTCAGCAGGAGCGCATCGGAGTCAGTTGCACACCCGCTGAACTGTCAAAGGCCAATAAAGGCCATTTAAAAACTAATTAAAACAATCAACAGAGTGCCCGTCTAACCTTAAGTTTGGCGGGCAAGCAAAGAGCCTAGGCAGCCTTCGCATCTATCATGAAACCTCATCCACGGGCAGAATGAGGTTTCATGGGGAAGAATTTTCTCCCCGTTTGGGAGGGAAATGCAAGAGCGGGTGCATGCAGGCGCACCTCTGATCGGCACCCCCAATTGGGGCGTGCTGCCATTTTACATGGGCGGGCCAATTAAGGCCCACCCAGCATGACGCTATGCGCTGACGGGGGATATTCCCTCAGCCGAGAGTGCGCTGTTTCGTGCATGTGTGCGAAAGAGTGCACTCATCTCCCTGAGGCTAAATGCTCCCTCAGAGAGATCAAGTCCAAATGTAAAAATGGTAAAGGTACAGGAATAAAATTTCCCTGACATGTCTTCTCATGTGACACTGTCACATGAGTTGGGACATGTCCATCATTTTAAATCAAACATTTATTAAATTTTTATAAACCTTGAAACCTCATCCCGCCCATGGATGAGGTTTCATGCTTCTTCTGAAGCCCACCAGGGCTCCTGGCCTGCCTGCCAACCCTCAGGTTGGATGGCCAGGTCCATTAATGATTTCGTCAATTGTCTCAATTGGCCATTGACAGGTCGGTGGGTGCACAGCTGATTTGGCTGTGCCCCCACTGACCTGAAAATTGAAATTACTTTCACTTGAGGTTAAAATAGCCATTTCCTGCAGGCCCTTCTTTTGGGTCCAAGGAAGTAAACTACCTCTCCCTCAAGGACGACAACCATGAAGAGATATTATCTTCTTCCAGGTAGCTGTTTAAATAGTTTTCAGCTAGGTTATAATTACTCAGATATTGTTAGGGTCTGGGGAGCTCTCTTCAAAAAATTATACCTCCCACTTCGGAGTGTACAAGAGAGGAGAGTTCTTAAAGCTACATACAGAATACTACGTGAGGCGTTATACTTTACTAACTTACAAAGCTATGAAGAACTGTAACCTGCAATATACAATTAAGTGGATCAGTATATTGCAATGTTACAGATTATAGAAAGGTGCAAACCATAGGGCAGAATTTTGCCCTTGGTGGGGGTACTCGGTCAGAGCGGGCTGGGGCGCGGGTGGCCGGGAAGCCGACCGCCACCTGCAATTGACATCACACCGCGATTTTATGCAGCTGGGCCAATTAAGGCCTGCCCAGCGCGGAACATGAGCGGCAGCGCTGAATGCTGCCTGAGCGGTCGAGCAGGGGGAGGAGGGTGAGTAGGCCTAGTGTGAAGGAGCACTTCAATCTCCCTGAGGCATGGCGCTACCTCAGAGAGATGAAGCGCTGTTTTAAAAAAATAATGAAGAGAATAAAAATGTCAGAAAACATGTTCCCTCATATGACTCTGCCACATGAGCAGGGACGTTTTTAATTCAAGTGTGAAATTTTAATTTTATTTTTATTTGCTTTAGGAAACTTCAACCCACCCGTGATGAAGTTTCCTAAAAAGTGCAAAGGCAGCTTGGCCTTTTCACCTGCCCGCCAACTGTAAGGTTGGATGGGCAGCATAACTTTGAAATTAATTACCTTTTTAATGGCCTTAACAGGTCTTTTAGCGGGTGTGCTGCTGACTCCGACGCACACTGCTGAACAATATATTACCCGATGCTCACCCGACGCCAGCGCACATCATTTTACACCCGGCCAGGTTGGGCGCGTACCCACCTGCTGAACTCAATATTCTGCCCATAATCTTAGTTCTAATGTAGAATCCGGTAAAATAGACTTTAAAAATTAATGCTACAGCCCAAAATCTCTCTTAAGTTATCCATCAAGTATTTAAAGCAAAGTGTTACCTTAAATCCCCGAATGCTTTAGCTATCTGATGAGCTGGACACTCCAGAGCTGTTGCTAGGGCTCACTTTAAAATGTCCAGCTCCTCAGGAGTCTGAGGAGCATTGACCTAAAAGTTGCTGTTCAACACCTCAGTCTTAGCTGACAAAAGACTTCTATCTTATAGTCTACTAAATTGAATTACATCATCCATAGCAGCAGTGGATATTACCTCTTTAGGTAAACACCTCCCATTTTTATAAGTTTGTATCACACCTATTATTGAAAATGATTCAGTTGTTGAAGTTGCCTTATTATGTGAACATTATGAGTATTTATCTGGTCAATAGCTTTTTGCAATTGCTTCCCAGTAGCAATGCCTATGACTTGTTTCTTGTTTTCATAATTTGTGTTTTATAAAAAGGGATTTAAACATTGAACTTTTGCTGCATGGTCGGCTTAAGATTCCTTTGTCCATGATGGGGTAATCAAACAGTCAAAGCCTTTCTTTTTTCTTAAAATCAGCAAAAGTTGAATCTTGTAAGAGTGATGCACAATACTGCAATTAAGTTGATTTTGATTTTAACTTAATTGATAGTGATCTAAGGAGGTGTTCTGTACCATCTAAAGACAATGTGTGATGAATCCTTCTTTTAAAATAAAGGCTTATCAGTGTGCCCTTTGGCAGACAAGTTGACTCTGGTATATTATGGGTTTTTTTTAACTCTTCTTAAAAATAAGTTATTTAGATTGTAGAATAGACAGGGCTTAAAATATTTTGTTTTTTCTGGAACATTCTTGTGCTGTGATATCTATGTTCTTTGTGACCTTTAATAATAGCTTGTACCAGTATGTTTATATCAAAGGGTTTGGAAAAGTTCCATCTGGTATGTCAGATTCAAAGATGTCCCTATGTGTGCACAAAGGCTTCTGGGTGAGGTCTGTCTGCCATGATTAACAAAAGTAACCCTTTATCCAATTCTAAGGTATAATGTCCTAATTATATATGGATTCTACTTATTATGTATATTTACCTAACTAATCTATATTTTCATGACACCACCTGCAAATAGTCATTTTCAACTCTCAGCAGGAGGTATCTCTAGGTGCATACCAGCAATATGCAACTTGATAAGGCATGAAGAAAACATCTCAAGCAAGGCCATTGTCTATGAGAGTTACCGTAGACAGAGTGTCTGGCTGCAATTAGTCTGGATCACCACCTTCATGACATGTCCTGACATGTTTGTGTGTAGGTGTGTCCCTGTTTAGTTAAACTGTCTTTATTTTTAAAAGTCCAATATGAGCCCCAGCGATGATATCTTCAGTCAGAATTCTTCTGATGACCTCATCCTGATGAACTCCTCACTCTATGTTCCTGCAACTCAGTGAGCTCCACAAGCTGGTCCACACCACAACTGGGTTACATTTTACTTACAAACAGAAATACAAGAGATTTAAAAAGCCTTACAGTATGGAAAACCTGAGTTGTATTGTGCTGCTTGTGGTAGCAGTAGTATGCTACATTTAAAAAAATTGCAGGGAATTTTATACATGAATCACACACAAGTAGTTAATGACTGGTACATAGAAGGGTTTCAAACTGATAAACATATTCAAACTCAATATCATATTTGTAATTTAAAGGTATACTCCAACCTGTTTTGAGAATGAGATGCTGCCTTTTATAGTAATTTTCTCTCCTTTCCCATCTTCTGGTCAACCCATCCCATGTATCATCCTTGGCTGATTGCCTGTGAGAAGGCAACTAACTGTTCTGTTGTGGGATCTGTTCTGCTGGGAAATGTACCAGAGCAGTGGAGAACAACTCCCTCATCTATTTTCCCATCATCTGTTCAGAGAAGAGTGACCTTTGCTTGCCTTCTGCGCAACTAGGATTGACAACATAACCTGTAGAAGATTATGTGCAAACCTTCACCTTGCCACTCCATGACAGCAGGCTGGCCTCCAACATTTTGTGTAATCGATCCACATCCGAAACCATTTTCTACTTATAGGAGAAGTCAGGAATAAGAGAGAACTATCAAGTCCATCAAAACTATTTCCTCCAGCACCCTATCTTTCCCACCACAGTATCTAATGACATCTTGAACAATCCCAACATTTTCTCTCAACTACTCTGCCTGGCAGTTTTTGTTACATTTATGCCTCTTTAAGTTATGTTTTCCTTTTTTTTTTACAAATTTACTCTCACTAATTTCCATCCTCTGCTTTCCAAGCTAAATTTGAAGTCATATTCTAGGTAAAATTTTCCATTTAATCCTGTATATATTTCAATGAGGTCATCCATTAGCACCTTTTTTCTAAACTGTAAAACTTAAGTTTCTTCCAGTCTTTCTTCATAGCTATCCTCTTTATAGTTGGGATCAGTCCTTTTCCTCTTCTGTTCTCTCTCCTTTGCAAGAATTTCCCTTTTATATTACAGAGTACAAAATGCACACAGTTTTAAGATTTTAGTAAGAGGTAGAGGAAATGTGAGGTAGGACCTTTCTTACATGAGTGATAATGACCTGGAACTCGCTGCCTAAGATGTTGGTGGGAGTGGAAACAATCAATGATTTCAAAAGGAAATTCAATGGGCACTTGAAAGCAATGAGCTTGCAGGGCCAAGTGGGTTGAGCGGAGGACCAGATTGCTCCATCAGGGTATGGCAAGGACTCAATGGACCGAATGGCTTTTGTGCCATAAATGACTCCATGGACAGAATTTTCTGCCTGTTAGGCAGGCCGGTCAGGAATGGGCGTGGAGCCGATCGCCATCCGCGATCGGCTGTACGCCGCCATTTTATGTGGGCGGGCCACATAAAATTAAGGCCCGCCCAGCATGATGCACGGCCGGTAGTGCTCCTGTGCAGGCAGGGGGAGGAGGGAGAGTCGGAGCCTGCGCTCTTTCATGTATGTGCGCAAAAGAGCCCAGAAATCTCCCTGAGGCACGGCGCTGCCTCAGGGAGATTAAGTTCATATTGAAGGTTTCAAATAAAGAAAGATAAAAAATATTTAGACATGTCCCCTCATGTGACAGTGTCACATTAGTTGGGAGATGTTTATGAGTTGTGGAAAAAATATTTATTTATTTAATAAAATCTTCAGGAAACTTCATCCCGCCCGTGGATGAGGATTCTTGAAAAATGCGAAGGCCGCTGGGGGTCTTTGCCAGCCCGCCAGCCTTAAGGTCAGCGTTGATAATTACTGTAATTGGTTTCTTAAAGGCCTTAACAGGTCTTTGACAGTTCGGCAGGTGCACCGTGGCCTCTGGCGCATGCCCGCCTAATGAAAGATCTGAATGACGCGTGCCCGACATCACCGCGCATCATTTTACGCATTGGTGTGCCGGGCCCACCCTCGCATGCCGATGTAAAGATTCTCCCCTATGACTCTGCACATTACTCTAGCATGGGTCTGCCAGCACACTTTAAAGCCTTACTATAACCAAAGGTTTTTCAATAAACACTTTTCTTAAATTTTGCAGGGTGTTCTTGTTGGTGTTTTACCATTATCTCCCATTCCCATTCCCAGCTCTAAAAAAATATCAGTTTTTTTATGGGTTTTTAAAAACTCTGTTCATTAACTTAAATGATATTGTGGGGACCTGCCTGCAACTTTTGACAACAGGTATCAATACCAAGCACTCCTTCGTTAGAAATAACTTGAATTAGGAACACAATGAAACTCTTCCACAACATTGCAACAATAATTTTAGCAGTGTCTCAAGCAGTGCATGTGACAATAATGGGGCTAATTAAGTTTTTGGTGCTGGAGGAAAATAGGTGGTAATGTGTCATTCGCCAATCTGCCCAATTTAACTTTCCATTGAAGGCAAAGGGAATGAAAATCAGAAGGGGTGCATAACGCTGCTGATCTGTTAGCACTCAATTTCCACCATTGAAAGTTAAAGCCAAATGCAATGTTTGTAACACACCCTTCACAAATCCCCAAAAATAAAAAATGGAGGGTGGAGGGGGATGATCTGATATTAACATAATAGCAAAAAGACAGTCATGTTGCAAAATATGCACTAAAAACATTTTCAAATAGTACAAAAGTTCTGTCCATGGTGCATCATCGGTCTATTTTGGTATATGCTGCTGGGAAAATAAAACTTTATTACTGTGGTATCAGCCACTTGATGCAATGTAGCTTTAACTCCTAAAGCACTGTCATTTTAAATGACCTTTTCACCTATGTCACATCTTTCTACTGCAGCTACCTCGTTATGGATTGATAAGTAATTTGAAAAATTAGGTTATAGATTTTGAGAACTATTCAAACTCAGTTCTGCAGATAGTAACAAACTACTTAAGTTCTCAGAACCAGGCCTGGTGGCATATTAATAAATGCATGTGCAGAGCTGTGACAATATTGGATTTTGTTCTGATGTCTGCACCATTACGAATAGAAAGCTCTCAGGCATTTGCTATGCAGACTTACACTTGAAGAATGGACACTTCAGTGAGATACTGGAGAGCTACTGATGTAACTCTTTCGAGTAAAAATCCATTAGCTATATCATTCTGCAGCCTCTCAGCTTTCCATTCTCTGCTGAAGGCTATCCATATGCTCCAATGAGAACTGAACTCGCGGTCCCTGACCTACAAGACCAATGCTGTAAACACTGAGCTATGGAGCCACCCACAGAGCTGCTGATGTAGATGGAACAATACCCAGCATGAGTTAATTAAGCCAATTTTAACTCTGTTGTTTGAGTGGGAAGCAGCTTTGAAATCAGAGTTCTGCACTTAGTACTCCATTCCTGCCCTAATCCCTACTACCATTTTCCCCCATTTTTACAAGGGCACTCCACTTGAATCACTTAAATTATAAATTGGTGTCTTATAACATAAATTGGGTCCTGATTACAATTTCCAGGAGTGGTGCAATGTACACTTGTCCCATTTCACCCACCTATTCTCTACTAGTGGTTAAAAACAGTCCAAGTATCTCCAAGAAGGAGGGAAGCAAACCCAAAAATATGGTTGGTGAATTGTTGCAACCGATCATCCGAAATGTGAAATTTAATAAGATTATTTCAGAGCACCTCTCTATCATGGTAATGTTCCCATTGGATTTGAAGCTAGCTGGTGCTTTGTTTCTGAGTTTGAAGTGCATTGCCTGTGATTCATAGTCAAAGCAACAAAACAACCACAAATAGATTTGAAGGAAACACTATTCAGAATCTGCATTAAGGATGTTTTGTTACCTTTTCGGTTAGTATTTTGACAAAATGTCACTTTCTAAAAATGGAATGTGTGCAAAGCAAAGAATGTTATATTAAATAATTTAGAATTCTAATTCTAAGCACTTTTTTATGGCTTTTTAAAAACTCTGTTCATGAATTTAAATGATATTGTGGGGACCTGCCTGCAACCTTTGGCAACAGGTATCAATACCAAGCACTCCTTTGTTAGAAATAACTTGAGTTAGGAACAGAATTAAACTCTTTCCACAACATTGCAACAATAATTTTTGAGCCTAATCTTTGACAGGAAGACATCACTACTGTAATAGTGTGATACTTCCCTTTCCAACATCCTTATGGCTTCTATGAATGGAATTGCCAAATTAGTACTATCAAGAAAACACAAAATTGTAATTTTTTCTTTTGGTAATATCACTGTCGTATTTCTTATGCACTGGGAGACAGGCTGTCAGGGTTGTAAGTATGGTAATTGGAGTAAGAGACAGAGTGACTGCAAGAGTCTAAAACTAACAGTAAGAAGTGGTTTTGATATGTTAATGAACCAAGAGGAACTTTAATCAGAATTTTACAGAATGCAAAAACAGGAGCAGTTTTGAATTGAGCTGTTTTAGTTCAAAGGGGGATGTATGCAGGTTGTAAAAGGTGTGAGCAAGTAAGGTAAAGATAAGGTAAGTTTATTTTTAAAAGCCTTTGAGCCAAAGTAAATAAATTAGTTTAATCAATTATGGGAGGAAAGCATTTCTGAAGAGGCTAGTTGAGACAATGGAGAGATCAAAGGGAAGGAACACGTTTAAGGGAATGCTGAAGACAGTTTAAATCTCCCAGAAGACAGCAGGATAGCTGGTCAGACCTCCCAGAATCTAGGAGGTAGGCTATGATCTGCTTCTATCACTGCTTGTTTGTCCCTACAACTACCCCCCCCCCCCCAACTTCTCTGTCTCCCTATCTCTCCGGCCCCCACACACACACACCTTAAACCAGCTTATATTTCAACTCTTTCTTGGACTCGAACTCAAGTTCTGTCGAAGGGTCATGAGGACTCGAAACGTCAACTCTTTTCTTCTCCGCCGATGCTGCCAGACCTGCTGAGTTTTTCCAGGTAATTCTGTTTTTGTTCTCCCAGAATCTAGTGTGGACAAGGCCAGACCTGGAGAACCAGTTACTGTCAGCCTCACAGGACACCCCAAGGAATAAGGCACTGTATGGTAAAAATTACTGGAATTCTATAGATTTTAAAATCCATAAGGATAGTTACTGCACAGAAAAGGGGAAGGTTAACCCTGAGGGTTGTTAAGTTAAGGTACTTTGGAACTATTTTTAAGTACTGTACTGTGTGAAGCCATTCTTGTGTTTATGTGTAACTTTTTTTTGCACTTTTTTCTCGACTATAAAATCATCACAAATAGTTGGGGATGTCACAAGTAGTCGGGGACATCATTTTCTGATTTCAGAACCTCTCCTCATACTACACAGAATCTCACAGTGCAGAAGAGGCCTTTCGGCCCATCGAGTCTGCACTGACATGTGAGAAACACCTGGCCTACCTACCTAATCCCATTTACCAGCACTTGGCCCATAGCCTTGAATGTTATGATGTGCCAAATGCTCACCCAGGTACTTTTTAAAGGATGTAAGGCAACCCGCCTCCACCACCCTTCCAGGCAGTGCATTCCAGACTGTCACCATCCTTTGGGTAAAAAAGTTTTTCCTCACATCCCTCTAAACCTCCTGCCCCTCCTCTTGAACTTGTGTTCGTCGTGACCGACCCTTCAACTAAGAGGAACAGCTGCTCCCTATCCACCCTGTCCATGCCCCTCATAATCTTGTACACCTCGATCAGGTCGCCCCTCAGTCTTCTCTGCTCCAACACAAACAACCCAAGTCTATCCAACCTCTTTTCATAACTTAAATGTTTCATCCCAGGCAACATCCTGGTGAATCTCCTCTGCATCCCCTCCAGTGCAATCACATCCTTCCTATAATGTAATGACCAGAACTGCACACACTACTCCAGCTGTGGCCTCACCAAGGTTCTATATGACACCAATGTGACCTCCCTACTTTTGTAATCTATGCCTTGATTGATAAAGGCAAGTGTCCCATATGCCTTTTTCACCACCCCACTTAACATGCCCCTCCGCCTTCAGAGATCTATGGACACACATGCCAAGGTCCCTTTGTTCCTCAGAACTTCCTAGTGTCATGCCATTCATTGAATACTTCTTTGTCAAATTACTCCTTCCAAAGTGTATCACCTCACACTTTTCAGGGTTAAATTCCATCTGCCACTTATCTGCCCATTTGACCTTCCCGTCTATATCTTCCTGTAGCCCAAGACACTCAACCTCACTGTTAACCACCCGGCCAATCTTTGTGTCATCTGCAAACTTACTAATCCTACCCCCCCCCCCCCCCATAGCCATCTATATCGTTTATATAAATGACAAATAATAGGGGATCAAGCACAGATCCCTGTGGTACACCACTAGACACTGGCTTCCAGTCACTAAAGCATCCTTCTGTCATCACCCTCTGTCTCCTACAACTAAGCCAATTTTGAATCCACCTTATCAAATTACCCTGTATCCCATGTGAATTTGCCTTCTTTATAAGTCTCCCATGTGGGACCTTGTCAAAGGCTTTGCTGAAATCCATATAAACTACATCAACTACACTACCCTCATCTACACACCTGGTCACCCCCTCAAAACATTCAATCAAATTTGTTAGGCATGACCTCCCCCTGACAAAACCATGCTGACTATCCCTGATCAAACCTTGCCTCTCTAAGTAGAGATAGATTCTCTCTTTCAGAATTTCCTCCAATAGTTTCCCTACTACTGACGCGAGACTCACTGGTCGGTAGTTCCCTGGCTTATCTCTACAACCCTTCTTAAATAGCAGAACCACATTAACTGTTCTTCAGTCCTCTGGCACCTCCCCTGTGGCCAGAGAGGAATTAAAAATTTGGGTCAGAGCCCCTGCGATCTCCTCCTTTGCCACCCTCAGCAGTCTGGGACACAAATCATCCGGACCTGGAGATTTGTCCACTTTTAAGCCTGCCAACTCCTCCTATACCTTGTCACTCCCTATATCAATTTGCTCAAGAACCTCGCAGTCTCTTTCCCTGAGTTCCAAAATTTCATTCTCATTCTCTTGGATAAAGATGGATGTGAAGTATTCGTTCAACACTCTAGCGATGGCCTCTGGCTCGACCCATAGATTGCTGCCTTCGTCTCTAATGGGCCCTACTCTTTCCCTGGTTATCCTCTTCCCATTGATATACTTATAGAATATCTTGGGATTTTCCCTACTTTTACCAGCCAAAGCTTTCTCATATCCCCTCTTTGCTCTCCCAATTGCTTTCTTAAGCTCCACCCTGTACTTTCTGTACTCCACTAATGCCTCTGCTGATTTGCTCCCCTTGTACCTGCTAAAAGCCTCTCTTTTCCTTCTCGTGGTATCCTGAATATCTCTGGTCATCCATGGTTCTCTGGGCTTGTTTTCCTATTACCCTGGAGGGAACATGTTGATACTGTGTCCTCCCCATTTCCTTTTTGAACCCCCCCCTCCCCCCACTACCGACTGTTCTTCTGTAGATTTCCCCACAAGTAACTGTTCCCAGCCTACCTTGGCCAGGTCCTGCCTTATTTTACCAAAATCCGCCCTCCCCCAATCCAAAACATTTTTTTGCAACTTGTCGATTTATTTGTCCATAACAAGCGTCAATTGTATCATGTTGTAGTAGCTATCACTAAAATGCTCCCCCACCACCACCTCAGCCACCTGTCTGGCTTCATTCCCCAGAATTAGGTCCAGCAATTAGGTCCCTTGTTGGATCCTCTACATATTGACCTAAAAAGTTCTTCTGTACACATTTCAAGAAATCCACTACGTCCAAGCCCTTGACAATATGTCTATCCCAATTAATGTTGGGAAAGTTGAAATCACCTAATATAAAAATTACCCTATTTTTATTGTTTTTACACACTTCCACAAATTGTGCACATATTTGCTCCTCAATTTCCTGCTGACTATCTGGAGGTCTGTAATAAACATCTAACAATGTGGCTGCCCCTTTTTTATCCCTAAGTTCAACCCACAAAGCTTCATTCAATGCGCCCTCCAAGATATCATCTCTCCTTACTGCAGTAACTGACTCCTTAACTAATAATGCAATGCCTCCTCCTCTTTTACCCCCTCCCCTGTCTCACCTGAAGATTCTATGTCCTGGAATGTTGAGCTACCAATCCTGCCCCTCCCTCAACCATGTCTCTGTAATGGCTACCATATCACAATTCCACATGTCAATCCTCACCCTTAACTCATCCGTTTTACCTGTAATACTCCTGGCATTAAAGTAGAGGCCACCCAGCCTTGCCTTACTCCCTTGAAACTTAATGCAGCTGTACTCCCTCTGACTTGATTGTTTTGCTGTATTATGATGTGTCCCTATTCTGCTAACATTCTGTGTCCCCTCCCCCTGCCGAATGAGTTTAAACTCCTCCCAACAGCACTAGCAAACCCGCCCACAAGGATGTTAGTCCCGCTCTGGTTCAGATGTATACACATTGCAAAAACCATTTTGGCAGCTGTTTCAAGGTTTTGTTTGGGATTTGGGCAGTTCAGCATTTACTATCGGCTGTACCATAACAGTACCAAAATACAGATAATTTAGGAAGGCTTTGCCATTGTTGCTGTTAACATCCCTTAAATAAAATTATCCAAAATAGTTATGAAAAAGTCAGTTTAACAACAAAAAAAATGACCCAGGAAGGAAAGACAGGTACCTAAAGGGCTGCCTAATAAACAGATTAAATTTATTGAAAGAGATATAGTGTGTTGTATGTTCAATAGGTCTTACAAAGAGTTTCTGAGTCTTGTATGACTTAACATTAACTATTTATTGACAACACGTAATTATGTGAATATATACAGGGTATATATTGAAGCAAGCTGTGAGCTAACCTCATGCTTGCTTCAATACAGGTCTCTGTCCAGCACATAACTGTCCCTAATTTCAGGTCATGTGTCTCTTTACATCACACTGTGGGCAATACTGTTTCCCAGTCTCACGTTAATCCTTACTATGCCAGATACCCTCACACTGTACTACATGGTGGGCCCCACACGTCCACACATAAAATGATGCGCGATGATGTCAGGCGAGCATCCCGATGTCACCGCACGCCATTGCGGTATTTTGTTCAGCGGGTGCAGGATGATAGCTGCTGCACGCCCGCCAGTAATTAACGGGCAACTTAAGGCCTTTGACTCACCAATCGATGCCAATTTTCCAGTGCCCATGCAATCTTTGGGTTGGCACACAGGCACAATGGGCAGGCGGGTAGAACACATTTGTATAAACCTCATCTACGGGCAGGATAAGAGGGCTCATTGGGGTCACGAGTGTGCTCTCTCAATTATTGATTTTTCAAAGTTTTTGAAACTTGCCTGTGTGACCTGCAATACTTCAAAATGCATACCAGCTGCTTTGTCTGGACTTTTAACCCTCAGGTCAGCAGTCTGCAGTGAGGGATCTTTTTTGGGCCTGCAGATTTCAGGAAGGCCTGGGATTGGGAGCTGAAATTCCCATAGCCTGGGAATGGGAGCTGAAATCTCCACTGGAGGCACTTCCCTTGAGGATGAAGGGAGGGCTAGAAGGGGGAGGAGGCCTGGAGTGCACATTCAGTTTCCAGGAGAGCCACGTTTTGGAGGACAGGCGCAAGCACGAGAGGCACAGGGCCAAGAGGTAGACCAGGGCGGAAGGGTCCGCAGAAGACACCACTATACCGCTGCCAGGGTATGTAGGCGGTGAAGCAGCTACCTCAATATACCTGAGGTGCAGTGACAAAGGAGGCTCCATCTCTCAAGGGAGACAGTCACCTCCATCTGTCAGATGATTGGGCCTGAGATCTGCGCTAACTGTGTGGGTGGGCACCCCATGCCAGTGGCTCTAAAGGTCACAGCTGCCCTCAGTTTTTATGCCTCTGGCTCCTTACAGGGTTCGGTGGGTGATCATTGCGGTGTCTCCCAATCAGCTGTCCACACTTGTGTCAGCAGGTTACAGACGCTCTGTTCAGACGGGCATTGACCTTCATCCACTTCCGCTGTGACCAGGCAAGTCAGACACAGCGAGCCAGAGGCTTCGCGGCCATTGCTGGCTTCCCCCGTGTCCAGGGTGCTATAGACTGTACACATGTGGCCATCAAGGCACCAGCAGGTGAGCCCGGTGCCTTCGTCAACAGGAAGGGCTTCCACTCCATGAACGTGCAGATAGTGTGTGACCACAGGATGCTGATTTTACAAGTCTGTGCAAGGTACCCAGGCAGCTTCCATGATGCCTACATCCTCAGACACTCCCAGGTGCCGGGGCTTTTCAGTGCTCCAGCTCGGCTGGATGGATGGCTGCTGGGTGACAAGGGCTATCCCCTCAGAAAGTGGCTCATGACGTCTCTCCGCCATCCAAGAACAGAAGCTGAGCAGCAGTACAATAGGAGCCACGGCTCCACAAGGGCTGTGGTGGAGAGAGCCATTGGTCTTCTCATGATGCGCTTCCGATGCCTGAACCGCACACTCCAGTACCCACTAGATGGTGTCTCTGTGATAGTGGTTCCATGCTGCGCTCTCCAGAATCTTGCACTAGAAAGAGGGGATGCTGTGGACGATGAAGACTTCGACACTGTGGCTGCGACTGCACACGATGAGACCAGCAGTGAGTCCGAGGATGAGCATGCACAGGGAAATGCTGAGGGGGTAGACGCTGACCCAGGCATACTCCAGGGAGGCAGGGCACCCGGGAGACTTTAATCCAATGAACCTTCAGCTGGCACATCACACGTGGACCTCCAGGACAAGTCTGGGCTGTAGGCTCCATACTCGATACCTATGTGCCAAGTCTTCCAGGTTAAGAACAGTAACTAAGGGCCTTGCTAATAAAGCTGAATGTCCCAAAAAGCACTCCTAATACTTTTTGGAGAAAAGAGGCACCCTCAGCCATGGTCACATGTCTGAACTGAATATCACAGGCAAAGAAACTTAATGAAATAAAATGACAAGGGTGTTTCAATGCAAAGCAAATCATAAAGACCTCATCTTGGACCAACACAAAAGCACCAGTGAGGAACCTGTGATGTGCCTAAGGTGCCTTATGTTTACATTTTCGGGTGCTACATCTTGGTGCTGCCCCATCACTGGGAGTTGCATCTGAGACATCCTGCTGTCTCTGCTGTCCTGTTGGCCTCAATTACCTTGGTGGTCGTCCTCTGGCCCGTGGAGCCTGTGATGGCCCCACCTGGGAGAAAGCTGCCTGTTCCACAGCTGGCATCTCCCCAGTCGTCACAGCCTCACTGGATGCCACAGTCACTGGGAGAGGGGCAGAGGAGCTGTCGCCCTCATCTGGAGCAGCCTGAGAGGTGCCCGCAGAGATGACAGGCAGCTGCTGCGCCGATGTGAGGTCGCTTTGGACCTCCCTGCTCACTGTGGGTGGATGGGCACCAATCTGGGAACCTGGTGCCCACACCATCTCCCACACTGGCACTGACCAGCTGAGGTCAATGCCGATGTGAGGGTTTGCTGGTCAGAGCACATCCCCACGAAGCTCTGATGGGTCTCCTGGAGGAGCCTCTCCACAAGAATCACCACTCTCTCCATGGAGGACGCATGGCGCTCGGACATGTAGCTCATTACTTCGGCGATCGTCCGCGTAGACTCCTCCACTATGGAAGCCAAGCCAAGGCTAGCCTCATGTATCTCCTCCAGATGCACCCACACACCTGGACGCATTTCATGCCCCTGTTGCGTCGCGGACGACTCCAGAGGCACATCATCAGGCACCGACTGAGCATATGCCTGGTCCCCTGCAGTCCTTTGACTGCTGGCACCATGGGCACCCTCTGTCTCTGACAGCTCCTCCAGTGGCTGTGAAGTGCCCTCACTGTTGTGCTCCGGGTCACTAGCCAATGTTCTAACTCCCACCGAGGTGCTAGTATCTGCACTGGTGCCTGCCTGGCAGAGATGGTGTGATGCTGGTGAGACTTCAGGGCCCTCAGGTGTGAGAGGGGGCCCTCTGCTGCTCCTCCTCCCGGCCCTGCTCTGCTGATGCAAAAGGAAGAACAAGGACATTGGATCAGTTAACGTGGAGACAAAGTCAATGTGCATCCCTGTCCCTCCGATTATTACGCGCACAACTTTCCATAAGCAATGGTCAAGCCATGTTGCAAAATTAAATCACTTAACATTCAGCACTGCCATATCTGCTGGGAGAACAATGGTGACCTCACTGCTGGGCAAACATACCTGCCCGTGGCACCCCAACCTCACCAACACCAGTGGACCTGGACGCATGGCACCTCTCCAAATCCAACGGCTCCTGCTCAAACCAGCTGAGAATGGCTAACTGCACCTGGCCTCTGCCAGTCCTCACCCTTTTGGCAGCATTGTGAGCATTCTTCTCCTGAAAATGAGAGAAGAACATTGATTTGTGCAAATTGTACATGGGGTCTCTTTGCACACGGCCCACCCCAACCAGAGTGGGACATATCAGTGCCTCCTCATCCTGCTGCTGCCGAACACTCACACAAAGATGCTAGGCCTACTCCCCACCCCCCCATGATGTCCTTGGCCACATGCTGCCTACATCACATCAAGCTCCACACAGTATATCCTTCCATAGCAAGGAGGGGCAAGCATGTAGAGCGCAGAGGGCAGCAGATGGTCCATTGCCATGACACCTTGAAGCTCCCCTCTCAGTATGTCATCACCCTGACATTGACATGTCCTCCAGTTCCAGCACTGCGCCTAGGTGCAGCTCCTCCAGGTTACCCCCAAAACAGTCATGTGGGACACAGTGTAACACATGTTGCGGGGGCAAAACACATCTTTTCATCACTCTCTCAGGCTGACCTCGGCATGGGCAATATCTGCTGGCCCACCCAGCGAAGGACAAATGCCGTTGATGATTCAATGCAGTCACTACACTCGGACTTGGGTGGAGGGGTTGGGGGGGAAGGTTGGTGGTGGCAGCAGGGGGTAAAGGCTGACCTCCTGGGTTAAGTGACCAATGCTAACATTGTCCTCACCCTTCCTGAGCACAACAAGTCATTGAAGAGCTTCCGACACTGGACCCAGGTGCGTGGCACCACAACATGGGAGCTCACCACCTCTGCCACCACCTCCCAGACACGTTTCATCATGTGGGGGGGGGACTCCTCCTCCCGTCAATGGGAACCAGCACCTCCCGCCGTGCTGCCACCTCCTTGAGGAGGGCAACAAGGCAGTCATCGGAAAAATGTGGGCCCTACCCTCTGGCCTGGCCTGCTCCGATGGCCTTCCCGCCGGACTTGCATAACCTCCATTGCCCCTCTGCAAAACCCTTCACCCAGCCATGGCGAGTTGCCTTTCCAAGGCTGCCAGGCCTTCCTTTATATAGGCCGCCGGGTCGCCATTGGACCCGGTGGACTGAGCGCAGCCCCTGCTGCCCACCTGTTCCCGCTATGCACAGGAATCGTGAAGAATGCTGGGCGGGCCTTAATTGGCCCACCTGCATAAAATGGTGGTGTGGACCCGGTCATGAGCGGTGATCAGGTCCATGCCCACCCGTGCCCATGCCCTCTCCCGCTCCGGCCCCCAGCCATCCAGAAAATTCTGCCCAGTGATCCACATAAAGCAGTCTCATCTACGTTTCTTAATTCTTGAAAAAAAGTGAGGGTATTCTTTTCACTCCTCCCTAACAAAGACACGTATACCATTATTTGCTGCAAAAAGTGAAGGCACAGTAATTGAAGTGTGGCAGTTTCTAAACTTTGAAATTGTATTATAATTTTAACTGCTATGAAATAACATCTGGCAATCCTGTTGATCAAATATGTTGCTGTTTCAGAGAATGATTGGGACACCAGCATACTGTTTGCAGTTTATTAAACATTTTGCGATTTTCTTCAGAGTACTTCAACTTTAATTGCAATAAATTGGATGCAAACAGGAACACAGCAACATTCAACAGTCCAGTGATACATTTCTATGGGCTGAATGTTCTGCAGGAGAGGGCGTGGGTGGGCGCAGACCCAATCACCGCCCATGATCGGGTCCGCGCTGCCATGTTATGCGGGTGGGCCGATTAAGGCTGGCCCAGCGTGAATGGCAGTTCCCGAGGACAGCGGGAGTGGGCGGGGGGTGGCGGTGGGACTGCAATGACCACCGGGTCCAATGGCAACCGGACGGCCTGTTTTAGAAAAGCTGCTGCAGCCTCTCCATGGCTGTGAATCACGGCCAGTGGAAGGGCCCCCCCCAGAGAGCTGCTGGTGAGCAGGCCAGGCAGGAGGGTAGGGCAGGGGGGCCAGTGCGCCCCTCATTTTTCGGATAATTGCCTTGCTGCCCTCCTTGAGGAGGTGGCAGTACGGTGGGAGGTCCTCGTACCCCAGGACGGGAGGAGGAGGCCCCCCCCCCACCCCCCCCCACATGACCAAACGTGCCTGGGAGGAGGTGGCAGAGGTGGTGAGCTCCCACAATGTGGTGCGATGCACCAGGATCCAGTGTCACATGTGTTTTAATGACCTGTTGTGCTTGGGAAGGGTGAGTACCATGTTGGCATTGGTCACTTAACCCAGCAGGTGGGCTTTCCCCCCGGAGCCCCCGCTCCCCCAAGTCTAAGTGTAGTGGCTGCATTGAATCATTGACAGCATGTGTCCTTCGCTGGGTGGGCCAGCAGATATTGCCCATGCTGAGGTCACCCTGAGAGGGCGGTGAAGAGATGGGTTCTGCCCCCGCAGCATGTGATACACTGAGACCCACATGACTGTTTTGGGGGCAACCTGGAGGAGCTGCACCTGGGCGCAGAGCTGGAACTCCAGGACATTTCAAAGTCAGGGTGATGACATACTGGGAGGGGAGCTTCAAGGTGGCGTGGCGCCGATCGATCTGCTGTCCTCTGTGCTCCACGTGCTTGCGCCTCCTTGTTATGGGAGGTTAGACCGTGTAGTGCCTAATATGATGTAGGCAGCATTTGGCCAAGTGGTTGGGTGGGGAGCTGGGCAGGCCCAGCATCTTTGTGTGAGTGTTCGGCAGCTGCGGGGTGAGGAGACACTGGAGCCCGGCAATGTCCCACTCTGGTTGGGGTGGGCCGTCCGCGAAGAGTCCAGGTACAATTAGCACTAATCAATGCTCTTCTCTCCTTTTCAGGAGAAGAATGTACATAATGCAGCCAAGCGGGTGAGGACTGGCGGAGGGCCAGCACAGTTAACGATTCTCAGTTGCTTCAAGCAGGAGGCCCTGGATCTGGAGAGGCCCCATGCACCCAGGTCCATCGGTGTCGGTGAGGCTGGGATGCCACGGGCAGGTATGTTTGCCCAGCAGTGAGATCACCATTGTTCTCCCAACAGCCATGGCAGTGCTGAATGTTCAGTGACTGACGTTTGCAACATGGCCTGACCATTGCTTATGGAAGGATGAGCGCAGAATGATCCAGGGGACAGGGATGCCCATTGACATTATCTCCACTTTAACTTATCAAGTGTCCTTATTCTCCCTTTCAAAATCAGCAGAGCAGGGCCGGGAAGAGGAGCAGCAGAGGGCCCCCGTCACACCTGACGTCACAGACTCACCAACATCACGCCATCTCTGCCAGGCAGGCACCAGTGCAGATACTAGCACCTCGGTGGGAATTAGGTCATCGGTTAGTGTCCTGGGGCACAGCGGTGAGGGCACTTCACAGTCGCTGGAGGAGCTGGCAGAGACAGAGAGTGCCTATGGTGCCAGCAGTCAGAGGGCACCAGGGGACCAGGCACATGCTCAGTCGGTGCCTGATGTTGTGCCTCTGGAGTCATCTGCAACACAGCAACCACAGGAAATGTGGCCGGGTGTGTGGGAGCCTCTGCGGGGGAGGTACATGAGGCTATGCTTGCTTGGTGTCCGTGGTGGAGGAGTCTACGTGGATTATCGCCGATAGTGAACCTCATGGCCAAGCACCATTCGTCCTCCATGGAGAGATTGACGACTCTTGTGGAGAGGCTCCTCCAGGAGATGAATCAGGGTTTCCTGGGGATGCGCTCTGACCAGCAAGACCCCACATCGGCATTGGCCTCAGCTGGTCAGTGCCACTGTGGGAGATGGTCTGGGCACCAAGTTTCCCAGCTCAGTACCCATCCATCCACGGTGAGCAGTGAGGTCTGAAGCGACCTCACGTTGGTGCAGCAGCTGCCTGTCTTCTCTGTGAGCTCTTCTCAGGGCACTCCAGATGAGGGCAGCAGCTCCTCCTCCCCTCTGTCAGTGACCGTTGCATCCAGTGAGGCTGCGACGACTGGGGAGATGCCAGCTGTGGAACTGGCCGCTCCCTCCCAGACGGGGCCAGCACAGGCTCCATGGGCCAGAGGACGGCCGCCAAGGTCATCGAGGCCAACAGGACAGCAGAGTCAGCAGCTGTCTCAGATACCACTCCCAGCGAAGGGGCAGTACCAAGACGTAGCACCTGAAAACATAAACATAAGGCACCTTTTGCACACCATGGGTTTATCACTAGTGCTTTTGTGTTGGCCCGCAATGAGGTCTTTAGGAGTTGGTGTGATTTTTAATACCTTTGTCATTTTGCTTTCTTAAGTTCCTTTGGTTGTAATATTAAATTCAGACATGTCATGATGACTGAGGCCTCTTTACTTCTGCAGTTGGATAGTTACCAATAATGTTATGAGTGTTTTGTGGGACATTCAGCTTTATTAACAAGGCCCTTAGTTAATGTTCCTATACAGGCAGATTTTACACTCATCTAACGAGTATGGAGCCTGCAGCCCAGGTTTGTCCTGGAGGCCCGTATGTAGAGTACTAGCTGAAGGTTCATTGGATTAAAGCCTGCCAGGTGTCCCTGCCTCCCTGGACTATGCCCGGGTCAGCGTCTACCCCCTCAGCATTTCCCTGTGCGTGCTCATCCTCTGAATCACTGCTGGACTCATCGTCTGCAGCCGCAACCACTGCGTCTACATCTTCATCGTCCACAGCACCCCCCCCTTTCCAACGCAAGATTGTGCAGAGTGCAGCATGCAACCACTATCAGCGACACACAATCTGGGGGGTACTGGAGTGTGCCACCTGAGCGGTCCAGGCATTGGAAGCGCATTTTGAGAAGACCGATGGCTCTCTCCACCACAGCCCTTGTGGTGCCCTGGCTCCTATTGTACCGCTGCTCATCTTCTGTTCTTGGATGGCGGAGAGGGGTCATGAGCCACCTTCTAAGGGGATAGCCCTTGTCACCCAGCAGCCATCCATCCAGCCGGGCTGGAGCACTGAAGAGCCCCAGCACCTGGGAGTGTCTGAGGACGTAGGTGTCGTGGGAGCTGCCTGGGTACCTTGCACAGACTTGTAGAATCAGTATCCTGTGGTCACACACTATCTGCACGTTCATGGAGTGGAAGCCCTTCCTGTTGACGAAGGCACCAGGCTCACCTGCTGGCACCTTGATGGCCACATGTGTACAGTCTATAGCACCCTGGACACGGGGGAAGCCAGCAATGGCTGAGAAGCCTCTGGTTCGCTGTGCCTGGTTGGCCTGGTTGCAACTGAAGTGGATGAAGGTCAATGCCCGTCTGAACAGAGCGTCTGTAACCTGCTTGACAAAAGTGTGGACAGCTGATTGGGAGACACCGCAATGATCACCCACCGAGCCCTGTAAGGAGCCAGAGGCATAAAAACTGAGGGCAGCTATGACCTTTAGAGCCACTGGCATGGGATGTCCACCCACACTGAACGCGGAGATCTCAGGCCCAATCATCTGACAGATGGAGGTGACTGTCTCCCTTGAGAGATGGAGCCTCCTTCGTCACTGCACCTCAGGTATATTGAGGTAGCTGCTTCACCACGTGTATACCCTGGCAGCAGCATAGTGGCGTCTTCTGCAGCCCCTTCCTCCTTGGTCTACCTCTCGGCCCTGTGCTCCTTGTGCCTGCGCCTGCCCTCCCAAAGGTGGCTCCCCTGGAGGCTGAAAGTGTACTCCTGGCCTCCTCCCCCTTCTAGATCTCCCTCCCTCCTCAGACTAGGTGCCTCCAGTGGAGATTTCAGCTCCCATTCCCAGGCTAAGGGAAGGCTTCCTAAAAAATGATTCCTCACTGCAGAGTGCTGACCTGAAGGCTTTTGAGTCCAGACCAAGCAGCTGGGATGCGTTTTGAAGTATTGGAGATCACACAGGCAAGCATCAGTAATTTTGAAAATTCAATATTTGACAGAGCACACTCGCAACCCCAGTAAGCCCTCTTGTGCCGCCCGTGGATGAGGTTTATACAAATGTGTCCTACCCGCCTGCCCGTTGTGCCCGCACGCCAACCTGAAGATCACGCGGGTGCCGAAAAATTGCCGTCAATTGGCACCTCAAGGGCCTTAAGTGGCCGGTTAATTAATGGCGGGCGTACATCAGATATCATCGCGCGCCCATCCAATGAAATATCGCGATGGGGCGTGGTGACGTCAGGACGCTCGCCCAACGTCAACGCGCGTCAATGAGTGGGCTTGCTGGGCCTGCCCCCGCACGCCGACAGGAAAATTCTGGCCTATGTGTGACTGTGACCTACGCCTGTCCTCCCAAAGGTGGCTCCCCTGGAGGCTGAATGTGCACAGAGCCATTGCTCTGGAGATTATTCCAGTTATACTGAAAGTATATCAGACTACTAATGACATATGCAGCATTCTGTGTCATGGAGTTTTCAAGAAGACATTTCTAAAAGTTAATAATCTCTTTAGAATGCCCTATCAATAGCATAAATGAAATCCAAAATCATGGGAGAGGTGGTGGCATAGTTATATTGTCACTGGACAAGTATTCCCAAAGACCCAATGTAATTCTCTGGGGACCAGGTTCAAATCCCATCCACAACAAATGATGAAATTTGAATACAGTGAAAAACCTGATGATGGCCACAAAACCATTGCTGATTGTTGTAAAAACCCACCCAGTTTCACTATAGGGAAGGAGATCTGCTGCCATTACCTGGTCTGGCCTATATGTGACTCCTGACCCACACCAATGTGGTTGCCTCTTAAATGCCCCCTGAACAGGGCAAGTAGGGATGGGCAATAAATGCTGGCCTAGCCAGTGATGCCCACATTCCATGAAAAAATAAATAAATCCAAAAATAACTTATGGTGATTGAAGATAAACAACAGTTTATAACCCCAACGGTTCAGCCTTATGCTGCTTATTCAAAGACAACATATGAAATGCTCCAATGAGACCTGGTCAGTTGATGGAGGTGTCCAGCAACATTTCTCTGGCAATTTTGACACCGGTTTTTATAGCTGAGTTGAGATTCTACTGGTGCTAGCTTTGGATTATTTGCTTCTTATAGTTGATCATAAGACAACCCCTTCATTCAGATGAGGGCAGGTTGAACAAGTTGTTTTTATCCTCTTTGGAATTTAGAAGAATGTGAGGTGATCTTATTGAAATGTATACAATTCTAAGGAGGCTTGGTAGGGTGGATGCTGAGAGGATGATTCCCCTCATTGAAGGATCTAGAACTAGAGGACACAGTTTCAGAATAAGGGGTCTCCCATTTCATATGTTTATGAGGAGGAATTGCTTCTCTCAGAAAGTCTTTGGAGTCTTTGGAAAATCTTTGGAATTATCTACCCTAGAGAGTTGTGGAGGCTGAGTCATTGAATATATTCAAGGCTGAGACACAGATTTTTGAACTATAAGGAAGTTGAGGGTTATGGGGAACAGACAGGAAAGTGGAGTTGGGGTCAAGTTTGGATCAGCCATTATCTTATTGAATGGTGGAGCAGGCTCAATGAGTTGTATGGCCCACTCTTGCTTCTAATTTCTAATGTTATGCTCTTTAACTTCACCACAGCAGAAGCCGACAATCTACAACTGAAATTTAAATTAACACAGAGCATTATTGTTGAGAAATTATTAAGCATTCTGCTAGTCTAGTAAAGAGATTAGGCCATTCAGCCTCTTGAGCTTGTTGCGGAGATCATTGTTGATCTGTACCTGAACCCTTGTCTCCCTTTGAGAATTAGATGGCTAATTTCAAAAAAATTACACTGTAATTTTTTTATTCATTCATAGGATGTGGCCATCACTGGCAAGGCCAGAATTTATCATCCCCAATTGCCCTTCACTGAGTGACTGGCTGGGCCATTTCAGAGGGCAGTTAAGATTCAACCATATTTCTGTGGGTCTGGAATCAAAAACCAAATATGGGTGGCCAATTTCCTTGCCTAAAGCACAATAATGAACCAGGTAGGTTTTTATGACATGGTCACGATTACTGATAATAATTTTTTATTCCAGGTTTATTAATTTATTAATTAATTTATTAACCAAATTTAAATTCCCCAGTTCCATGATGTGATTTGAACTCAAGTCTGTGTATCATTTTTCTAGGCCTCCAGATTACTTGTCCAGTACCATAGCCACTTTGTTACTGTATTCTTAAATTGGAGTGCTATCAAATGTATGCTGCCTGTTATTTAGTCATGAATATAATCATGATTTATGGAGAATCATTAGTATAAATTATTATGAATGTGGAACTTTACAGGATGGTTAATTTTTAAAATGTCTTTAACTTAAGGTTAAACAGAATGTTCTGGATAGTGTGGGAATGGTGGTCATACTGAACATCTGCCTGGAGACAGGCCCAGGTGATCTGGTTGTCATGGTGAAAGAAACCCGAAGTGAAAGCTTCTAAAAATCAAGTGACAGGTTTCACAGGTTTACACAGAAAAGGGACAACTGCTTTTTGGAGACAGAAGCAAAGACAGAGGGAGAGAGACAGAATGCAGCAGCTGCTGTGAAGAGCAAGAAAAGACTATTTTGTGTTAGCAACCAAGCAGGATGCTGGTGAGAGCTGGTTCTTTGCTTGAAAAAAAGACAATGGAATGGATGGAACTTTTGGAGGTTCACGGATCAAGGAGTCGCCAAGGTGGGCCTTGGTGGTGAAAGTCGGTTCTGGAATACTCAGGCTAAGTGGAACGAATTTTGAAGGACATTTGATGTGGCCGTCCAATATTAAGTTTGGCGGGCAGCCGGAAGCCCTGGCTGGCTTCAGAAAAAGCATCAAACCTCATCCACTGGTGGAATGAGGTTTCATGAAGGTTTTTAAAATTTTAATAAATGTATTCTCTAAAGTGATGGACATGTCCCAACTCATGTGACAGTGTCACATGAGGGGACATGTCAGGTGAATTTTATTTTTGCCCCTTCACCATTTTTAAATTTGGCGTTAATCTCCCTGAGGCAGCACTTAGCCTCTGCAAGATGAGTGCACTCTTTCATGCACATGCATGAAAGAGCTCACTCTCAGCTGAGGGAATCCCCCCTGCCCGCACAGGGAGCGCATAGCGCCCACTCCAGCACTTCCCCGCCAATGGGGGGATAATTCTTCCCCATGCTCATTTTTAAATGAGGTCTCCCTGCTCTTCTCACTCTTTTTTAAAATGAAGTCTCCCCACTCTTTTTAAAATGAAGTCTCCCCGCCCTCCATGCCCTTTTTAAAATGAAGTCTCCCTGCTTTCCGCGCTCTGTTTAAATTAAGTCTCCCCGCTCTCTCCACTCTTTTTAAATGGAATCTCCCTGCTCTCCCTGCTCTTTTTAAACAAAGTGTCCCTGCTCCCTGCACTTTTTTTAAAATGAAGTCTCCCCATTCTCCCCATTCTTTTTTAAATGATGTCTCCCCACTCTTTATAAATGAAGTCTACCCGCTTTCCCTGCTCTTTTTAAAAGAAGTCTCCCCCTTTTTTAAAGATGTCTCCCTATTCTTTTTTAAACGAAGCCTCCCTGCTCTCCGTGCTCTTTTTAAATGAAGTCTCCCTGCTCTTTTTTAAATGAAGTCTGCCACTCTTTTTAAATTAAGTCTTCTCGCACTCCGCACTCTTTTTTAAAGGAAGTGTCCCTGCTCTTCGCTTTTTTAAAATGAAGTCCACCCATTCTCCACACTCTTTTTAAGTGAAGTCTCTCCGTTCGTTTTAAATGAAGTCTCCCCGCTATCTGCACTCTTTTTAAAATGAAGTCTACCCACTTTCCATGCTCTGTTTTAAATAAAGCTTCCCCGCCCTCCTCAATCTTTTTTAAATGAAGTCTCCCCGCTCTTCACATTCTTTTTAAATTAAGTCTCTTCACTCTCCAGGCTCTTTTTAAATGAAGTCTCCCCACTCTCTGTGCTCTTTTTAAAATAAAGTCTCCCTACTCTCCATGCTCTTTTTAAAAATGGCTTCTCTACACTTTGTAAAAATGAAGTCTCCTCACTCTCCATGCTCGTTTATGGGAGACTTCATTTTAAAAAAGAGCAGGGAGGGTTCATTTTAAAAAGACCAGGGATATTTCAGTGGTGGAGTGATATCATGAAGCACAATGTGATGTGAGTGCAGGGAAAGCAGCCAATTGATGAGTACGATTGGTGAGCATTTCTAATCTTTAAAGTAAAATTAAGGTATTTAGTTTGTGTTTTGGTCTCTAGGGTAGAATTTTTCAGTTGGTGGGTGGGCTCAGTGGGAGTGGGTAGTCATGCAGCCGATCGCTGCCCACGATCGACTCTGCGCCACCACTTTACGCCGGCAGGCCAATTAAAGCCCGCCCAGCATAATATGTGAGCGGTACCTGTGCGGGCGGGGGGAGGAGGGAGATTTGGGGCCAGCGCCCTTTCACTCATACATGTGAAAGAGTCCTTCAATCTTCTTGAGGCAGCCCCGTGCCTCAGGGGATTAGAGCTTCTGAAATTATTAATTAAAAGGTTTAGAAATTTATTTAAACATGTCCCCTCATGTGACTGTGTCACATGAGATGGGGCATGTTTTTATATTTATTAAATTTTTAAAATTTATTTAGTAAATGCTTTAAAAAACCTTATCCCGCTCGTGGATGAGGTTTCCTAAAAAACGCAAAGGCCACTTAGCCTTTTCGTCTGCCCGCCAACTTTAAGGTTGGACAGGCAGCGTTAACAATAACCGTAATTAGATCTTTAATTGCCTTAATAGGCCGTTTACATATTGGTGGGCATGCAGCTGACTCTGGCGCACGCCCACCGAATGAAATATCGCTACTCAGCACGATGACGTTGGGACACACGCCCGACATCATTGCGCATCAGTGTGTCGGGCCTGCCCCTGCACACCGACTGAAATTTCTGCCCCTAGTCTTTTTTCTCTCTTTGTTTTAAAAATAGCTTGTTAGGTATAAGGCCGAAATTGGTGTAAAAAATTAATTACAATAAAGTGTAAAGAGTGTGGGATTCTTCAAGTGTAAAGAACAGGAATGCGAGAGTGATTAATTAATAAATTGAATAAAATACGATAGCGATGGCAGAATGGGTGATGTGTTGCTGCTGCAGCATGTGGGGTATGCTGGACACCAAGGTGATCACCACATCTGTAGTAAATGTTTGCAGCTCAAGGAACTTCGGATTAGAGTTGAGGAGCTGGAGTCCAAGCTTCAGACATTGGGGCACATCAGGGAGGTGGGGCGAGGGAAAGTTATCTGGACACCTTGCTCCAGGAGGTGGTCACAACCCTCAGATTAGGTGATTCAAATTTGGTCTGTGAGGAGGGACAGGAGGGTCTGACTACAGGTAAAGCACGTGTGGGTACCCAGGGGCTAGTGTTCGAGGAGCCTCAGCCCCTGAAATGTCCAACACTTACAAGGTTCTTGCAAGCTTTGTGGATGAGAGCAGAGACTGCAGAGAGATGAGCAAACTGATCATAGCATTGTGGTACAGGAAGCCATTCAAGTTGTGGGAGGAAATAGGGACATAATAGTGATAGGGAACAGTATAATTAGGGGGATAGATGCTGTTCTTTGCAGCGATGAGTGTGAGTCCCGAAGACTGTGTTGCCTGCCCGGTGCCAGGGTTAAGGACATCTACTCAGGGCTGGAGAGGATCTTGGAGAGGGAGGGGAGGGATCCAGTTGTCATCGTCCATGCTGGTACCAATGACATTGATCGGACTAGAAAGGAGGTTCTGCTTAAGAATTTGAACAGTTAGAAACTAAATTTAAAAGTCGAACCTCCAAAATAATAATCTCAGGATTACTACCAAAACTATGGGCAAACTGGCATAGGGTAAATAAAGTCACTGAGTTAAATGTGTGGTTCAAAGATTGGTGTGGGAGGAATGAGTTTCAGTTCATGAGGTATTGGGATAGAAGGGAACTGTTCCAGTGGGACGGTCATCACTTGAACCATACTGGGACCAGTGGCCTGGTGAATCGAATAGCTAGGGCTGTAGGGAGGGCTTTAAACTAAATAGAGGGGGGGTAGGTACTAGATAGGGGATACGTAGGCTTACAAAGCAAAAGGATATGGCAGCATTGCAGGGCAGCTATTTAGGTCATGATACCCAAGTATAACAGGGAGGAACAGAGTGTACAAACATAAAAAAAGCCGCAAATAAAGTCAAAGGGGGAAAAAAATGGGAAAAAGGCTAAATTAATGGCTCTTTACTTAGGGCTGAATTTTTCAGTCGGCGTGCGGGGGCGAGCCCAACACACTGACACGTAAAATGACACGCGATGGTGTCGGGCGTGCGTCCCAATGCCATTGCATGTCATTTCCATATTTCATTTGGCGTGTGCGCTGGCTGAAATGTCAACAGCCTATTAGAGCCATTGAAAAAGTTACTAAACTTGTTAAGAACGCTGCCCGTCCAACCTTAATGTTGGTGGGGGGGGCAGGTGAAGAGCCCAAGCAGCCTTCGCGTTTTTGAGGAAACCTCATCGGCGGGCGGGATAAGGTTTCCTGAAGGTTTTATAAACTAAACAATTAAATTTTCCAAACTTCACAAACATGTCCCAGACCATGTGACACTGTCACATAAGGGTACGTGTTTAAATAAACTTTTACTTCATTTATTTAAATGTTTGATAATCCATTCAATCTCCTTGAGGCATGGAACTGCCTCAGGGAGATTGCTGCGCTCTTTCACGCGCATGCCGCGCATTACGCTGGGCGGGCCTTAATTGGCCCACCCGCATAAAGTGGCTTCGCACAGCCGATCGCGGGCGGTGATTGGCTCCGCGCCCACCCCCGTCCGCTCCCGCACAGCCCGCCTGCCATAGGAAATATTCTCCCCTTAAATGCACGCAATATTCGGAACAAAATCAATGAATAAAAGGCACAAACAGAGGTTAATGGGTATGATTTCATAACCATTATGGAGAGATGGGGGAGAACTTTTCCTATAGCGGGCAGTTTGGGAGGGAGTGAGTGGGGGTGGACGTGGAGCTGATTGCCGCCCACGATTGACTGCACGCCGCCATATTATACGGGTGAACCAATTAAGGCCGCCAGGCGTAACGCATGGCCAGTAGCGCTACGCTACCTGTACGGACGCAGGGAGAAGGGAGAGTCGGGGCATGCGCCCTTGCGCACATGCATGCGAAAGAGTACAGCAATCTCCTTGAGGCACGGAGCTGCCTCGGGGAGATTGAATAGATTATAAAACTTTTAAATAAATGAAGTAAAAGTTTATTTAAACACGTACCCTTATGTGACAGTGTCACATGAGCTGGGAAAGGTTTGTGAAGTTTGGAAAATTTAATTGTTTAGTTTATAAAACCTTTAGAAAACCTCATCCCGCCCGAGGATGAGGTTTCTTGAAAAATGCAAAGGCTGCTTGGGGTCTTCACCTGCTCCCCCAACCATAAGGTTGGATGGGCAGTGTTGTTAACAAGTTCAGTTACTTTCTTAATGGCCTTAATAGGCTATTGACATTTCAGTGGGTGCGTGCCCGCTGAACAAAATATTGAGTTGACGCACGATGATGCCAGAACGCATTCCCGACGTCATCTCGTGTCATGTTATGCGTCAGCGTGTCGGGCCCAACCTCATACAAGATTCAGCTCATGGTTACAAGGAGATCAAATTTTGGAACTAAATATTCAGGGGTATGTGACTTTTTGAAAAGACAGGCAGGAAGGAAAGGCTGGTGGGGTAGCTTTGTTAGTACGAGATGGAATAAGTGCGATAGCAAGAAATTATTTTGGATTGGGGGATGTAGAATCATATGGGTGGAGGTAAGAAATGACAAGGGGAAGAAGACACTAGTGGAAGTAGTCTATAGGCCACCTATCAGTAGGACAGGGAATACATCAGGAGATAATGAAGACATGTAAAAAAGGCAGTAGATTAATCATGGGTGACTTTAATCTTCATGAAGATTGGGAAAATTAAATTGGCAGTGGCAGCCATGAGCAAGAATTCATAGATTGTATTCGGGACAGTTTCCTAGAACAATGTCAGAAAATGCTAGAAAAACACAGCAGGCAGAATTTTACAAGTCGGTGAGCGGGGGCGGGGCCTGTTCGCCGATGTGTAAAATTACGCACGGTGACTTCGGGGGAACTCCCGACATCACCGCCCCCCATTTAAATTTTCAGGAAGGCAGGAACGCAGCAAAATCAGCTGCAAGCCCGCCAACCTGTCAATATTTTTCTATTTTTATCTTTTTTACATTTACAGTCGATCTCCCTGAGGCTGCACTCAGCCTCAGGGAGATGAGTGCGCTCTTTCGTGCGCATGCGTGAAAAAGCGCACTCTCAATTTTGGGATCCCCCCCCCCCACCCACCCGCACAGGGAGCACATAGCTGGCACCAGGCATAATTCACCTCCATTCAGACAGATGGATTCTAATTGCAACCTCACCTAACCATCAATCAACCTCCCATTGAAGATGATTGAAAACAAATTGTTGAGTACTCTAATCTAAATCTGGAAACTTTAGACAAATCTATTAGTAATTCCATTTAGATAATTTGAGAAGTCATATTTCTGCAAAGGTCACAGTTAAATTAAAACCATCTCTCGGTTGCTGCAAAATATATAATCGAACTTTCAATTTTAGTAAATGGAATGAAAGCTGTAGAAACACTAATACCTCATGTCAAAAGCACATCTTGGGCACAGTCTGACTGCTGCTTCAAGCAGTGCAATTGCCATTATATGATGCCATTTTTCCCCACTACGCAACTGCTTTAAGAGGTAATGATCAGCCATATTTGAATTACGAAGCAGGCTCGATAGGCAAATGGCCTTCTCCTGTTTCTATTTCCTATGTCAAGATGTACTCTTTTCTGGAAACGTACCGTTTGACCAGAATGCCAAATTTTATGGAATGCCACCTTGGTTCAGTATTAGTAGCACTCTACAAAGTCAAAAAATTGAGGTTCAACCCTGCCTTATAATCTGATTGTGTTAAATTAAGTTAACATAGCAAGTGCATTGCCAAAGAAGTGCTGCATTTTTTGAAATGCTGTTATTTCATTTGAGATGTTAAAATGAGACTCTGTTCAGATGTGTAAAAATCCATGCCACTTTTTCAAAGGACATTTTCAGCATTTCTACATGAAGTCTCTGGTACAGAATGCACCTCATGTCAATTTTTTTTTGCCAGCTGTAGTATAGTAGAAATCAACCAATCTGCTACCTCCCCACCCTGCTCTACTCCGTTACCATAGTTGAATGTTCCGTTCATGTATCATATGTGCGATTCATTACACCAAGCTTTCACTTTTGATGTTAAAAAACTCACTGACAGAACTAATAATCAATGTTGGTACTAATTTGTATGATGTTCAATGAAACTTTTGACAACAGTTCAGAAGTAATAAGAATGAATTATCAAATTTTGTTTTGCTGTATCTTCCATATTCCTCCTCTATCATCTTTCCTATCCACAAACTAACATTGCTTTACCTTCATGCATGTTAAGTAACATTTCATTCCAATTGCTGTTTTTGGGAGCTTGCCATTTGCAAATTGTCTGATGCATTCCCTACATTACAGCAGTGTCTATAGTTCAAAATTATCGGATTGACTGCAAAGTGCTTTGGGATATCAGAGGTTTTGAAAGGTGCTAAATAAATGCAAGTCCTTCCTAATATCACTTCTGCCATTTAACCATCCCCTATTCTCCATGTAAGCTCTTTATAAGTCTTTGTCATTTTATTGTGTGGTTGTTTTATTTAATCCTCTACTGCCTTCCCCTTGGTGTGATCCTGTTAAATGCCATCATTTATAACTTTCAACTGAAGAAGGGCCAATACTCAAAACATCTTGTCCGACTTTGCAGAATCACATTCTTTAAAGGGTAGACTACTTTGCATGTAGTTAAATGAGCAATGTGCCTTTATGAGCAGCCCTTTAAACTTATGTATTATACTAAATATAATTGCTCAGATAAAAAGATTTGTTCTAGTGACATCCCTAATAGGAGCTACAACTGAATTCCTCATACCATTTAATTTCTACTAGTTGATCTCCTGTAGCTATGCGCATGGTTTGGCTAGATCTGCAGCAGTTAATTTATACTCCAGTGGGAAAGAAGTCTAAATCAGTCTTAAAACAAGATGGGGTTGGGTAGGTAGGGACCTGGTAGCATTAGCAAGAGGTTTTCACCTTGTCAGCAAACATACAGGATGATACATATGATTACCTTTCTCACACTGAAGGCAGACTGAGCAATTGTTTACCTATACAGCCCCATATGTTTTTGCATGGCCTTCTCCATTACAGATCTTCAACATATGCTGTTCCTGGATAAGGTTCAAACCACAAAATTCACATGCTACAGCACAAAAGAAACATAACCCATTAAATGTGCAGTGGTGTATTTTTTCACAAGCTACCTCCCATTCAGTCTTTTCTTTCAAGCAACTAAATCCCTTTTAAAGGAATTTCTGAATACTGCTCCAGTAATGGTTTTTGGCAGAGAATTCTAAGTTCTAATCAACCTCTACAAAAAGGAGTTTTTGTAACCCCTTTCATTTTTTTTTTGTGCAAATATCCAAGTCTTGTAACTCCAAACCCAAAAGTATAAGGGCACCTCCAGCCCTTGAGGCCCACAGGAAGAACCACAGCCTGCCACTTGCTCATTCTGCTGAGGAAACACAAGTATATTTGCAGTGGTTTCCCTTTGCTATGCCCTCTTGAAATGTAAACAAACAAGAGTACCAGATGAAACACAATGTAGCACCATCTCAAGTAGAAGTGGATCTACAATCTAAATATATTCGATATTGGGATATTTGTTGCTGAGTGCTATAGATTAAGAGGTTATCCAGATCACTTTATAAATATGTACCTATTTTGCTTTGGAAAGGAGATTTATTTTCCACTTTTTTATGTCAATCTGGACCAGGTACCATATCTTCATTATTGGCGAACAGATCTACTTCCAGGGGGCTTTGGCACTGAGGCCCTTGAACAGCCAAATGCTAAGGACACTCCCCCATCTGCTTTTGAAAAGTATCCAGCATTATTCTCTAGAGTAACCTACATCCAGGGAACTGTGGCAGTGTTCAAATACCAATTCACAATAGCACTGAAGTTATGTTTCTATATGACTGAAGGTCAAAATCTAATCCAAATTGTTAAAATTAAATCTTATACTGTATTCTAGTGTTGCATAGTTCAGTTTCGACTTTCATGTATTGAACATTTTATGCATGGACTATTCAAATGTTTACATTTCTCATCTGGATATAAGGTAAAGTTAGCAAGTAAAAAGAGACAGCTATTTTTAATTCTTCTGAATTATTTCCTTTCAAAACCGATCTAAAGTAGATTTGCTTTATCAACTTAAAAACTTGCCAGATTTGCACAATGTAAAGTTGAATATGGTGGAGAGCTGAGAAGCAGTTTACAAATAGAAATACATAAATCATGCTGGTATACAAACTACGTTCAACTGTGAATATTTTTTGCTCATGAAAATGTAATCAAGAAAATGTAATCAATTTAAAAGATTTTCCTTTATCCAAAAGGAACCCTTCCATAAGTACATCAATTTAAATTCTCAGCAATAGCAATATACTTATACTGATGTACAGACTTTGAATGAAATCATTTTAACCATAAACAGTCAACTCATGAAAGCAAAAGCTTCCCTAACTTATTGTACAAGAATGTCTAAAGATTGATACTGATACTTGACCCACCAATTAGCAGTAAAACAGGGCAATAAGACAATAAACATCAGTTTGACAGACCTATCAGCGATACTCTCATTGTGGCAAGAATGGAGAATAGACAGCAGAACACCACAAAGTATAAACTGTAAATTTGTTTCTCCTTACTAGTTTAAAAACAAACATACTTGAGTACCAACAAATTTGGGTACATGTAGTATTATCTTTATTCAAAACATTGCTGACAGAAAATTGTGTAAGGTACATTTTGATTTTTTTTGCTGACTGATCATCGCATGGTACAAATACTGAATTTTTCAAAGGTCAGCTGTTATGGAGAATGGTTCAGTGCATTACCCCAAGTACATTATGGTAATTGAAGTTACCAGGATGTTGAAAACAGTGCACGTCTTTTGTAGGATCATTTATTCTTCCCTGGCCTGAAGACCTTGTGTTGGGGGATATGGACTGTATTAATGCCATTGCAGTATCATCCAAGCAAACAACATTTGAGTGAAGAAATGTATCAAGTCCAGTATCCAACACAATTACTCTGCATTTAAGTAAAAACAGATCACCTACTTCCATCCCTGTGACATCATCTGACTCTGCCTCAGCTCATTTGCTCCTGAAAACCTCATCCATGCCTCACTTACCTCTAGACTTGACTATTCCAATGCTCCAACCTCCCATCTTCCTTCCCTTCATAAACTTGAGTTACTCCAAAACTCTACTGCTTGGATGTTAACATGCACCAAGTTCTTTCGACTCTCCAACCTTGTCCTCACTGATCTACACTGGTTCCTTGAGCAATGCATTGATTTTATAATTATCCTCCTAATCTGTGTCCTCACCTCTCCCTATCTCTAATCTCAAGCCTTACAACCCTGAGATATCTGAACTCCAATTCTGGAATCTTGAGCAACCCTGATTTGAATCACTTCGCCATTTGCAGTCTCGATTTCAGTTGCCAAGGCTTGAAGCTCAGGAATTTTCTCCCTATAGCTTTGCCCCTCTACATCCTTTAAAACTGTCCTGAAAATCTACTTCTTTGTCCAAGCTTATGATCACCCACCCCCTAGTATCTTTTCTGGGGTGTGGTGTGAAATTTTATTTGATAGTGCTTCTGTGAAGATGTACAACAAATGTCCTACATAACTGCAAGTTTGTTGCAGAATTTCTTTTCACTCACGATTTTCCATAAACACTTACCCTGCTGGCCTACAATAAAATCCATTACTTCTATGTATATTCAAGATTTTTCAGAACTGATCAGATGCACAATTTTATCATTTTTTTTTATTGTCCAATTTTACAGACCTTGTATCTTACATTTCCTGATAACCTTATCAAAGCAGGTTTACATTTCAATGCCTGAAAAGTGAATGAAACTGGATAATGAGTAGGATCCATTAGTTAGTGGTTTATGCTAAATGACATAATATAAACACAAAATGCACAATGCTTATCAATACAATGTTTTGTATTTCAATAATTTATGCATTTGTAACAAATCCTGTGTTTGCATTCATACAAAATAAAATTAAGCACTCATTGTTTCAGAATTTACAGTGCAATGTGAACATTTTTAATTAAATGAAACAAACTACAGTTTTGAACACAAGAAGTTATCTTAGGTACACATTTTAAACAGTTACTATACTCTTATTAGAAGTACTGATCAGGTTTGTAATTCCAGCAGATGTACTGCCACAGCAGGTCTTATAGTTGAGAAGTCAGCTTGCACCATTTGTACCATATAACAGATGTCCATTAGTGTACAAATCACTCAAACCAAGTACTAAATAAACTGTGCAAGGCCAAACTTCTATAATTATTTAAGTGAGCAATTAACGATACAGGGAGATTTCTGGGGGTGGGAGGGGGAAATCAAATCATTAGCTGGACAGCATTAAGCCTACAAGTCTTAAGCACAAAAGATCAGCAAAAAAAATATAGCCCCAATTGTTTTCCAATTGAAACATTTACCACTGACCTGCCACCGAATTTGAAGAGTTTGTGGAACAGTGTTAATGCATTTATTTATCATATCCATTGATTACAGTTTATAAAAAAGTGATTTCTGTCCTTCCTTTAAAGAAGCCAACAATTCTTATAAAGGCTTGACCCTAAATAAAATATATTTTTTCAGTTCCACTCAGCCAATGTGAAAACATGCCATGGATAATTTGTTACCCCCTTTACACTTCTAAGCAGAAAGAAATTTACATCCTGGCATATACAATAACCCCAAATTCCTCTTTTAATCCTCACTGGTTTGGTTTACTCAACACTCAGTAATTTCAAACAAGAAACAATGTACACAAACAAACAAGGTTTCACAAAACTAAAGACCAGAAAGTTTATTATAAAACAATATCTTGCCTTGAAAAGCACATTTTTCTAAGTGATGAAACTTTTAAAAGGGTTGTTCCACTGTAATCATAACTCTATTAGAAAACCTTAAATTTAAGGGGTATCTTAAAATAGGTAAAACATTTACAAGATGTAACCTGACTAGATTTATTCTGAAATACTGTCATGTGTGCACATCCAATGGAAATGGTACAAAAATTGCTTCTGAATGCCAAGAACCATATGCTAAAGAATTGCCACAGTATTTCAATTGTTACATCACTTTAACAAACCAAAACATAATAAGTGACAATTCAGCGTGATTGCTGCTGCTTGTTTGAGAAAGGTCTCAAAACACCTGGATGTCGAACAGACTAATCAGTGATAAGTGAGGCTTGTTGGGCTTTAAATTAGTTTTGACGTCTTCAAAACACCCCAAGAACCATATCTTCATTCATATGATTGCAAAGGATGAGGTACATCATTTACTACTTTGTTTCAAAAAATGCATGAATCATTTAACCAAGCAAAATTAACTACGAATGGATTTGCTCCCTAGTGGACAGAGTCCATGATGCAGATATCTGTTAGGCATCCAGTTGTAGTAAAATTACAATATCTTAGTCTCTGACCTGCTGAATAGTCCAAAGTGATGAGAAAATCAGTTCAATAAGGATTTTAATCTTAACAGCTTTCCTGGACCTAATCTTCAAACAAACAAGTCACTGAACTGAAAACTGTTAGGTACTGCTTAGACCTTGTGCCATGGCTACTCGTTATGAACCAACACGTGTGGAAGTGGTTCTTTTGTCTGAGAAGAAGCTCCTGAGGAGAACCACCTGGCCAAGACTCACAACCAACAAGATAAGAGCTTCTCCTATGGACCAAAAAGCCACCCTCGAGTTCAGGTCTTCAGCACGACTTCGGCCTTGTGCTTCCCTTAGACGGAAATGGGTTTGATAATCGATCACAGACTTCATAGCTTCGTGCATTGTGACACAAGCTGACTCCATCTGTTTTTTAAGAAAGGAAAGCATAAATATCATGAACATAACAGAACCTATATTAATATGTGCAAGTCTACTTTTAAAGTTTAATTACTAAGTTTTGCCTACATTACAGATATTGCATTTGAAGCTACTAATTGTCTGGGAAATGCTTTTAAGATGCTTGGGAGAATAAGGCAAAAAAATGTATATTTTTACAACCCAAGGACTTAATTATTTTTGAAAACTCACTGATCTCAGAACATTGCCAAATAAACAAGTCCAAAGGATTATATGCTCATTGGAGAGATATATAATTCAAAATGTTGTAAACCAGTTTTATTTTGAAACTGTAAAGGACACAAAGGCCCTGACATTTAATGGGACAGGGGTGAAGAGCTTTGAGCAGCATGGAGTTTTAATTCCATGGCTTGTGTGTTTTATGAATTGGGTGGAGAAAGTTCAAGGAGATGGGGGGGTGTTTACAGGTATACTTGTTAGGCCTGGAGGAAACACTCATGCTCCTCTTGGCCCACAAACAGCGCTGTTTAGCCCGATGAATCCAGCTCCCCTAACCTATTTTTACTTGCATGGTGCAGGAAACCCAGTCAACATGGATTCAAATAGAAACACAAAGTGAAGGCACGCAGCCTCCTTAAAAAGTTCCGGCAACTAACCTGCCTCCAGAGAGCAGACTGATGTCCTAATCCTTGCTTTGCCTCCGTTAAAACCAGAAGGGGGCAGGCTGGGTTCCTGACTCAACATTTAAACGTTCAACCTAACCCAAACCCACCCATTTTAGGAGGCTAAAATTAACCCCAAGATCTCTAAATGGTCATCAGGAAACTGAAATCAGCACTGCTCATTATGTAATGATGCATGTGAAATCACACTAACAAAGGCAGTGAAGTATGTTATCTGCCTTCTTTGACAAATTATTCCACTCACATTTTGTAGTGCAAGGTTGTCAGCCAAATCAAAATTTCTTTCCATAACTAACAGTTGAATTTGGCAGTATTTTTGGAACTTTATAGCAGAAAAGGTAAAGTTGAAAGCAAATATATATTGCTAAATCTTGAAGACTATTACTCTGCATTCTACCCGAAATGGAATCTATTAAAAATTTGCATGAATCTTATGCTCTAGTACCTGAGTCAGTGCCGAAACTCTGTTTTCGTTGGGAAACAAAGGAGGATCATCCCCAACCTGGAAATCAAAATACACGGTTTTGTGTGTGAAGGTGGAAAACTCATTGCTGAAACAGAACTTATAAGTTCCGTTTTTAGCAGCTGTGAAGGTGAAACTGTCGTACTGTTTCTTCATCTCTTTATACAAAACTGCACCATCAGCATCTTCCAACCGACAGTCTACATCGTAATGACCACCAGTAATGACCTATTAAACACATAAGAATTTAAACAATTTAGGTGCACAAAATTCACAAGTTTTAAACTACTGAACAGAAAAAGTCAACACAAAGCGCTTAAAATTTTCACCTAAAAGAACTACAAAGAAAAGGTTTCACCAACTCATAGATCTCAATACCAGAACACACCAACTGAATCATAAAATGCTGGAAATATTTAGCAGGTCAACCAGCATCTGCGGGGAGAGAAACAGTGTTAATGCTTGCGATCAACCTGAAACATTAACGCTGTTTCTCTCTCTAGAGATGCTGCTTGACCCGAACGTTGCTCGCATTTTCTTTTTATTTTCAGATTTTCTCCATCCATAATGTTTTGCTTTTGTTTCAGTTAAATCATGTTCATGAAAGAGAGGTTAGGGATCCATTCAATGGAAATAGAGAACAAGGAAGTCTACAAAATTTATGTTTCAAGACAAATTATCCAATCTTGGTGGCATTAAAAGTGAAACATGAATTTTTAAATTGTACAATTACATTTCTCTTTGTATGCCACGTTCTATACATGTAATACATTGTGCAATGTGCATTATACTGACAACTTGAAAAAAGTGCATGATTACACATGGCTTAATGAAAACACAAGGGCTTGCATTCATATTTGGTAACAATGTCAAATACAACGTGTAACATATAAATACAAAGGATTGTTACAATCTGAGAGACTGAAAATTTATGAATTATGGCAAGTTTGAGCAATGGACCCATTGCACTTAATTAAGAATTGGATTAAGACATCTCCAATATTTTTTAGGTGCAATGTTCTCCTAATACAAAAATCATATGCGCAGATCAATCTAATACTTTAATGACATTTTTCAGTAAATCTGCCTTATCTACATGATAATCATATTGGGCTTTCTCTCACCTCCAGCTCTGCAAGAATGATGCATGCTACACAAATCCATAGTATGCAGCTATAATCATGTCCCTTCACCTTTCGACTATTTACAGCACTACCACATCATAAGCACCAGCTCAAAATGTGATTTTAAAAGCTATTCAACTCAACCGTTGGAATCAATATAAAATACCAATTGTTCACAATTAACAAAGCGTAGCTGACAAGGTTCTGTAGCTGAAAAACTGAAACAAAATGCCAGGAGCAGTGGGTGTGTCAACTGAATACAGTATTAAAAAAAAAGGAAAATATAGCTCCACGGACTAACACCTCATTGGAAGCATCCCATCCCAAACAACGCCTTATTGTTCTGATAGAGACTTGATTCCCCATTTTCAAGATTTTCTGTAGATTAACAAGATTAATTTAGTCCAATTGTGTCTTCCAAAATATGTTTTCATGGAGGTCAAAAACTACCTAATTTGAACTGATACGACTTATACAGAAAACACACTAGTTGGAATCATTGGCAGCGGACTACATTTAATTTCAGAAATGTAATTTTCCTCTAATAGATGCATATTAAGAGATTTGGCACTCCTTATGGAACAGTTTCTCCTCAGTAGCAACAAGGACAACAAACAAGCCCCACATCCCAATTTACACAATGACTGGGGGGCAGGCAGCAAAGACAATTTGTATTTGTAGAGCACCATTAACATAGTAAAATATCCCAATTCACTTCACAGCAGCATTATCAAACAAAACTTGATTCTGAGCCACATAGGGAGATATTAGCACAGATGATCAAAGAGGTCAGTTTTTAGGAGCATCTTAAAGCAGGAAAGAGAGGTGCAAAGGTTTAGGGAGGGAATTCCAGCACTTAGGGTCTTAGCAGCTGAAGGCATAGCCACAAAAAAGTGGAGCATTTAAAATAGAGGATGCTTAAAAAGGTCAGAATTTTAGGAGCATATACATCTTTGAGGTTTGTGGAGCTAGAGATAATTACAGAAATAAGAGCGCAGGGTTGGATTGCAGAAATACTAAACCATGAAGGCACTCGAAAACAAGGATAAAGATTTTAAAATTGAGGCATTGCTTAACCAGGAGTCACTGTAGGTCCATGAGCTTATGGTGATGGGTAAAAATGATTTACAGGGGCAAGGGCAGTAGAACTTGGGCTGACCTACCACAAGTGTACGTTGGATCAGCAAGCACAAGGGGAGGAATGTGTCAATGGGGCTTCGTGCAAGTAGGATTCAGGCAGCAGCTTTGGATGCCCTTATGTTTAGAGCATAAAACATGAGAGGTTGGCTATGATTGCATTGGTACAGTCAAGCTTGGTGGTCAATAAGACATAGATGAGGGCTTCAGCAGCGGACAAGCTTGAAGCAGGAACAGAGTCAGTCAATGTTATAGAAGTGGAAGTAGGTACTCTAAGTGATGGTGCAGGTGTGATTGGAAAATCATCTTTGGGTCAAATACGTCACCCAAGGTGGCCAACACTCAAATTTATGCTCCGATAAGCAGTGGCATAATGGCAGGCATTTGCACTGTGCCAGTTCCCATCAACTGTCACTAGTACAATGAATACTGTGTACAAAGAGAAATTTAATGCCAAGCCAGGACTTGTAATCCCAGCGAATGTGACATGGCTCAAATTACCCAGGGTGCACCCAAAAATATCAACCACGCCCCACCCCGAAAATGCCCCTTCTCTTCATCACCACTCCTTGTCCTCTGATAACCGCCTTCCCACAGCACTATCATCCCATCCCCTTACCCCACCTCACCACTATCATCCCATACCCCCCCACCACTATCATCCCATCCCATACCCCCCCCACCATCATCCCATACCCCCCCACCACTATCATCCCATCCCATACCCCCCCCACCATCATCCCATACCCCCCCCAACACTATCATCCCATCCCATACCCTCCCCACCACTATCATCCCATACCCCCCCCCAACACTATCATCCCATCCCCATACCCCCCCCACCACTATCATCCCATACCCCCCCCAACCACTATCATCCCATCCCCATACCCCCCCACCACTATCATCCCATACCCCCCCCACCACTATCATCCCATACCCCCCCCAACCACTATCATCCCATACCCCCCCCAACCACTATCATCCCATACCCCCCCCAACCACTATCATCCCATACCCCCCCCAACCACTATCATCCCATACCCCCCCCAACCACTATCATCCCATACCCCCCCAACCACTATCATCCCATCCCCTTACCTCCCCCACCCCACCCCACCACCATCATCCCGTCCCCTTACCCCCCCCACCACCATCATCCCGTCCCCTTACCCCCCCCACCACCATCATCCCGTCCCCTTACCCCCCCCACCACCATCATCCCGTACCCTTACCCCCCCTCCACCACTATCATCCCATCCCCTTACCCCCCCCACCATCATCCCGTCCCCTTACCCCCCCCCCCACCATCATCCCATCCCCTTACCCCCCCCACCATCATCCCATCCCCTTACCCCCCCCACCATCATCCCGTCCCCTTACCCCCCCACCACTATCATCCCGTCCCCTTACCCCCCCACCACCATCATCCCGTCCCCTTACCCCCCCCACCACTATCATCCCATCCCCTTACCCCCCCACCACCATCATCCCGTCCCCTTACCCCCCCACCACTATCATCCCGTCCCCTTACCCCCCCCACCACTATCATCCCGTCCCCTTACCCCCCCCACCACTATCATCCCGTCCCCTTACCCCCCCACCACTATCATCCCCTCCCCTTACCCCCCCCACCACTATCATCCCATCCCCTTACCCCCCCCACCACTATCATCCCATCCCCTTACCCCCCCCCCACCACTATCATCCCATCCCCTTACCCCCCCCACCACTATCATCCCATTCCCTTACCCCCCCCCCCACCACTATCATCCCGTCCCCTTACCCCCCCCACCACTATCATCCCATCCCCTTACCCCCCCCACCACTATCATCCCATCCCCTTACCCCCCCCACCACTATCTTCCCATCCCCTTACCCCCCCCACCACTATCATCCCATCCCCTTACCCCCCCCACCACTATCATCCCATCCCCTTACCCCCCCCACCACTATCATCCCATCCCCTTACCCCCCCACCACCATCATCCCGTCCCCTTACCCCCCCCACCACCATCATCCCGTCCCCTTACCCCCCCCACCACTATCATCCCATCCCCTTACCCCCCCCACCATCATCCCGTCCCCTTACCCCCCCCACCACTATCATCCCATCCCCTTACCCCCCCCACCATCATCCCATCCCCTTACCCCCCCCCCCACTATCATCCCGTCCCCTTACCCCCCCCACCACTATCATCCCATCCCCTTACCCCCCCCACCATCATCCCATCCCCTTACCCCCCCCCCACCACTATCATCCCATCCCCTTACCCCCCCCACCATCATCCCGTCCCCTTACCCCCCCCACCACTATCATCCCATCCCCTTACCCCCCCCACCATCATCCCATCCCCTTACCCCCCCCACCACTATCATCCCGTCCCCTTACCCCCCCCACCACTATCATCCCATCCCCTTACCCCCCCCACCATCATCCCATCCCCTTACCCCCCCCACTATCATCCCATCCCCTTACCCCCCCCCACCACTATCATCCCATCCCCTTACCCCCCCCACCACCATCATCCCATCCCCTTACCCCCCCACCACCATCATCCCGTCCCCTTACCCCCCCCACCACTATCATCCCATCCCCTTACCCCCCCCACCATCATCCCGTCCCCTTACCCCCCCCACCACTATCATCCCATCCCCTTACCCCCCCCACCATCATCCCATCCCCTTACCCCCCCCACCACTATCATCCCATCCCCTTACCCCCCCCCACCATCATCCCATCCCCTTACCCCCCCCCACCACTATCATCCCATCCCCTTACCCCCCCCACCACCATCATCCCATCCCCTTACCGCGCCCCCACCATCATCCCATCCCCTTACCCCCCCCACCACCATCATCCCATCCCCTTACCGCGCCCCCACCATCATCCCATCCCCTTACCCCCCCCACCATCATCCCATCCCCTTACCCCCCCCACCACTATCATCCCGTCCCCTTACCCCCCCCACCACTATCATCCCATCCCCTTACCCCCCCCACCACCATCATCCCATCCCCTTACCGCGCCCCCCCCCCACCCCCCCAATCCTCACTCGCGCTGATCCTACCCCCCTAGCCCGGGCCTGACCTGGAACTCCAGTGTGCATTTGGTCCCCTGCACGATGTCCTCGTAGAAACACTGCTTGGCGTTGTCGGGTAGCTCGAAGGTGAGCTCGGAGCCGCGCACCAACGGCACCAGGAGCTGGGCCCACAGCAGCTGCAGCAACAGCCTGACCCACATGCCGGCTCGGGGCCTGGCCTGGCCTGGCCTGGCCTGGCCTTGCCTTGCCTGGGGACGGGCGGGTATCCGGACCTGGAGGAAGCCGGGAAGCGGAGGCCGCTACCGACTTATCTCCGCAAACGAGACGGAAAAGTGTACCGGCCGCGGCGGGCTCGAGGCGCTCAAGCTCCCGGATGTTGAGGCGCAGGAACCAGACGTGGCACCGCGATTCTACCCGGATGTGTGACCTCTCAACCCCGTCTCGCCCTCCACGCCTTCCCCTCAGAGACAGCGCGCCTGCGCCGTCGGGATGGAGACAGTGGTTGTGAGTCACAAGCTTTAGTGATCTTAAAATTAGCTCATTTTGAAGAGTTGACACTGGGAAAAACTAAACATAGTTACATATTCAGTCTGTCCTTGATTACTCTCCAATGGTTAGAGTGTGAAAAAGGTCTCTGATCTGAGCCTGTCAGTTTGTTGCTGGTTGACTTAGGTTAAAATTGCCTGCCTGGTGAAAGCTGAAGGACAACCATTAATCTGATTTAAAATTAATGTGAACCATTAATCTGATTTAAAATTAATGTGAACCATTAATCTGATTTAAAATTAATGAACCATTAATCTGATTTAAAATTAATGATGTTTCACTGAGGACCACCACAAAAGGTCTTGTCTGACGCTGCCCAAGCATCGTGACCTGACAGATATCTCATTCCTATTTTCATCACTGAAACTTTAAACTGAGTAAAACGCCTCATCCCTGGTGACTTCAACATAAATACATCTACGTTTCCACTGCTCCCTCTCCTCCAATTTCCCTGCCAGCCTGTCTTCGCTCACCCTGTACCTTGTGTTAGTAGTGGTAGGGGAAGTGGTGGCCTTGTGGTATTGTTACTAGATTGTTGATTTAGAGACCCCGGGTAATGCTTTGGGGAATAAAAACAGAATTACCTGGAAAAACTCAGCAGGTCTGGCAGCATCGGCGGAGAAGAAAAGAGTTGACGTTTCGAGTCCTCATGACCCTTTGATAGAACTTGAGTGGATCCAAGAAAGGGGTGAAATATAAGCTGGTTTAAGGTGTGTGGGGTGGGGGGAGAGAAGTGGAGGGGGTGGTGTGGTTGTAGGGACAAACAAGCAGTGATAGAAGCAGACCATCAAAAGATGTCACAGACAACAACAAAAGAACACAGGTGTTAAAGTTGGTGATATTATCTAAACGAATGTGCTATTTAAGAATAGATGGTAGGGCACTCAATGTATAGCTCTAGTGGGGGTGGGGGGAGCATAAGATTTAAAAATATTTAAAAATAATGGAAATAGGTGGGAAAAGAAAAATCTATATAATTTATTGGAAAAAACAAAAGGAAGGGGGAAGAAACAGAAAGGGGGTGGGGATGGAGGAGGGAGTTCAAGACCTAAAGTTGTTGAATTCAATATTCAGTCCGGAAGGCTGTAAAGTGCCTAGTTGGAAGATGAGGTGCTGTTCCTCCAGTTTGCGTTGGGCTTCACTGGAACAATGCAGCAAGCCAAGGACAGACATGTGGGCAAGAGAGCAGGGTGGAGTGTTAAAATGGCAAGCGACAGGGAGGTTTGGGTCATTCTTGCAGACAGACCGCAGGTGTTCTGCAAAGCGGTTGCCCAGTTTACATTTGGTCTCTCCAATGTAGAGGAGACCGCATTGGGAGCAACGAATGCAGTAGACTAAGTTGGGGGAAATGCAAGTGAAATGCTGCTTCACTTGAAAGGAGTGTTTGGGCCCTTGGATAGTCACTTACATTTCCCCCAACTTAGTCTACTGCATTCGCTGCTCCCAATTCGGTCTCCTCTACATTGGAGAGACCAAACGTAAACTGGGTGACCGCTTTGCAGAACACCTGCGGTCTGTCCGCAAGAATGACCAAAACCTCCCTGTCGCTTGCCATTTTAACACTCCACCCTGCTCTCTTGCCCACATATCTGTCCTTGGCTTGCTGCATTGTTCCAGTGAAGCCCAACGCAAACTGGAGGAACAGCACCTCATCTTCCGACTAGACACTTTACAGCCTTCTGGACTGAATATTGAATTCAACAACTTTAGGTCTTGAGCTCCCTCCTCCATCCCCACCCCCCCTTTCTGTTTCTTCCCACTTCCTTTTGTTTTTTTCAATAATTTATATAGATTTTTCTTTTCCCACCTATTTCCATTATTTTTAAAGCTTTTATGCCCCCCCCACCCGCACTAGAGCTATACCTTGAGTGCCCTACCATCCATTCTTAATTAGCACATTCGTTTAGATAATATCACCAACTTCAACACCTCTGTGTTCTTTTGTTCTTTTGTCTGTGACATCTTTTGATTATCTGCTCCTATCACTGCTTGCTTGTCCCTACAACCACACCCCCCCTCCACTTCTCCACCCCCCCCCCCCACCTTAAACCAGCTTATATTTCACCCCTCTCCTTGTAAAGAAAAATCTGTTCTGTTGAAGGGTCATGAGGACTTGAAACGTCAACTCTTTTCTTCTCCGCCGATGCTGCCAGACCTGCTGAGTTTTTAGAGGTAATTCTGTTTTTGTTTTGGATTTCCAGCATCTGCAGTTTTTTGTTTATAATGCTTTGGGGACCTGGGTTCAAATTCCAGGTGGTGGGAATTTAATTAAAAAAAAATGAAATTATAAGTCTAATGATAACCATAAATCCATTTCCATAAAAACTCATCTGGTTCACTAATGTTCCTTAAGGAAGGAAATCTGTCACTGTAGCTCCTTTGCTTAAGGGGATAGAACATGTCTAGGAAATTACAGACCAGTCAGCTAACATCAGTGGTAGGAAAAATAAGCAAATCTCTACTAAAGGAGAGAATAGAAGTAAACTGAAGAACAAAAAAAAATGAATAGTTAGCAATTCAAAAAGAAAAGCTTTGATTGACCAACTTTATTGAATTTTTTGAGGAGCCAACAGAGAGTAGACATTGGTAATGTAATGGATGTAATTTATCTGGATTTTCAAATGGCCTCTGAAAAGATGCCCCATAATAGACTCATGAAAAAGGTCAGAGAATGTGGAGTCAGGAGACAAGTGTCAGAATGGATTGCTAGGTAGCTTCAAGACAGAAAGCAGTGATTTAGAGTAAAGCGTAGTTATTGAGAAGGTGGGAAGTGGTGTTCCAGAAGGATAAGTGCTGGAACCACGGCTGCTCATAATTTACATCCATGATTTGGATTTTGGAATTTAAAAAATTCTAAATTTCCAAATGACACCAAATTGGATAAGATAGTCAATACTGGGAAGGACTGTAACAAATTACAGGAAGGTATCAATAAACTTGCAAAACGGATAAATAACTGGCAAATAAAGTTCAACACATAAATGTGAGGTGGTACATTTTTTAGGAAGAATAGGAGAGTCATTTATTACTTGGAAGGTACACATCTAGGTGGGCTAGAGGAACAAAGGGATCTCAAGTACAAATACACCAATCATTTAAAGTTGTGTCACAGATTAGCAAGACCATATAGAAAGCAAACCAAACACTGGGTCTTATTTCTAGAGAGATATAATTGAGGAAAAGAGAAGTTATGCTAAACCAGTATCGAGCCTTGGTTAAACCACATACAGTACTGCGTACTGGTCACCACATTATGAAGAGGTTATGGAGCCACAGGAGAGGTTGCAGAGATAATATAACAGAAATGGACGAGTACACACATCAGGAAAGGATGATCAGGCTGTGTCTCTTTTAAAAATGAAGGCTGAGGGGTGACCTAATAGAAGGTCTTTCAAATGATGAAAGATTTAGATAGAATAGATACAGAGAGAATGTTTTCACTTGTGAGGAAAAGCATAACCAGAGGCCATCAGTTTAAGATAATCACTAATAGATCCAATAGGAATTCTGAAAAAACTTTGTTACCCAAAGAGTGATGAGAATGTGAACCTCACTACCGCAGGGAGTGGTTGAAGTAAAGAGTATATATGCATTTGAGGGGTAACTAGGCAAACATGTGAGCTAAAAGGGAGCCGATGGGTATGATGGTAGATTTAGATGAAGAAAAGTGGGAGGAGGCTGGAGTAGAGCATAAATACTATCATGGACTGGTTGGGCCAAATGGCCTCCTTCTGTGCCATTTATCCAAGGTAATCCTATTGTAGTACCTTTCATGGCATTCAGACATCACAAATCACTTTACTGCCAATTTGCTGGAGCAGCCAATTTGCTGACAGAATGGTCCCCAAAGCAGCCATGTGACATTGCCTATATAATTTGTTTTAGTGATGTTAGCTGACAGATAAATATTGGACAGGACACCAGGGAGAACTGCTCTTCAAAATAGTACATTGGGATCCTTTACATCTACCTGATAGTTTTAACAGGACCTCAGTTGACCATCTCATTCAAAGATTAGTCTCCTGGACACTGCAATGAGCAACACTGGAGAATTTCTTTCAAAAACTCTGTTTTGATTATCCATAAAAATATTGGAGATGGGGAAAGAAGCAGGGCAGTTGGAAGTCATGGATCGTGAGATGACAAATCCAGGAATATGGTCAATCAGAGTTGTAAACCCCAGTTATTAATTAGAGATATTGCACCAAAGATTTTACACAGGATTAACTAAAAACTTTTCCAGTTTGCACAAATGGCACTCATTTTGATGTAATCTGACCTAATTTTAGGGTCACGACAATATGCTAGATTATCTGGTTTCAGAAGAGGAAGATCAACTAACATTTCTGTTTGCAATTGAAAATTAGTGATTCCTGAAAAAAAGAGTGTGAGTGTTTTTTTAGAACAGAATCGAGTCAACATTGATGATCCCCTCTGCTGAATAACTGAGCAACATTGATTGTCGAGGCATAGACACAAAGAACTGGCACATCCACTGGGGCCTTTTGGTGCACTGTCATACCCAAATAGTTATACTCTTGGATTTATGGAAATTGGACGCTAGTTTTAAAAACAAAATGATTAATGTACATTCTACTTTGAAATAACATGGAATTGAGAGATCAAGTGATCTCTTTTCTGTTCTGCCAATATATGGAATCACACAATGCTGGAAGCTAGCCTGCTTTTCTGGATAGGATATTAAAATGCAAATTACCTTCGGAACATTTCATTGAGAAGTCATTAAAATGCAACAGAAATTTGACCGAGTGTGGCATCAAGGAGCACTAGCAAAACTGGAGTCAATGGGAATTGGGGGAAAACTCTCCGCGGGTTGGAGTCATACCTAACACAAAGGAAGATGGTTGTGGTTCTTGGAGGTCACTCATCTCAACTCCAGGACATCCCTGCAGAAGTTCCTCAGGGTAGTGTCCTCGGCCCAACCATCTTCAGCTGCTACACCAATGGCCGTCCCCCATCATAAGGTCTGAAGTGGGGATGTTCGCTGATGATTGCACAATGTTCAGCACCATTCGTGACTCCTCAGATACTGAAGCAGTCCATGTCCAAATGCAGCAAGACCTGACAATATCCAGGCTTAGGTTGACAAGTGGCAAATAACATTCGCCCCACACAAGTGCCAAACAATGACCATCTCCGATGAGAGAGAATCTAACTCTTGATATTCAATGGCATTACCATCATTGAATCCCCAACCATCAACATCCTGGGGGTTACCATTGACCAGAAACTGAACTGGACTAGCAATATAAATACTGTGGCTACATGAGCAGGTCAGAGGATAGGAATTCTGCAATGAGTAACTCAACTCCTGACTCCCAAATGCCTCTGCACCATCTAAAAGGCACAGTTCAGGAATGCGATGGAATACTTCCCATTTGCCTGGATGAGTGCAGCTCCCACAACACTCAAGAAGCTTAACACCGTCCAGGACAAAGCAGCTGGTGTGATTGGCACCACATCCACAAACATTCACTCCCTCCACCAACGACGCACAGTGGCAGCAGTGTGTACCATCTACAAGATGCACTGCAGGAATTCACCTAGGCTCCTTAGACATCACCTTTCAAACCCACGACCACTACCATCCAGAAGGACAAGGGCAGCAGATACAAAGGGAACACCACCACCTGGAAGTTACCCTCTAACTCACTCACCACTCTGACTTTGAAATATACTGTCATTCCTTTATTGTCGCTGGGTCAAAATCCTGGAACTGCCTTCCTAACAGCACTGCGGGTGTACCTACACCACATGGACTGCAGCAGTTCAAGAAGGCAGCTCACACCCACCTTCTCAAGGGCAACTAGGGGCGGACAATAAATACTGGCTCAGCCAGCGATGTCCATATCCTGTGAATGAATTTTTTAAAAATCCTAAACTAGTTGTCAGTGTAAATCTTAGCACACTCAGGATTGTTTTGCAAATTTGTCCAATCGTGGTATTACATCTACTGTTGGACACTATGGGCAGAATTTCCCCCCCCGTTGTGGGGGGATGTTGAAGAGCGAGTGCGCGTAGGCGTGCCTCCGAACGGCACCCTCGATTGGGGGCGCGCCGCCATTTTATATCAGCAGGCCAATTAAGGCCCGCCCAGTGTGATTTCCGCATGGAAGCGCTATGCGTTCCCTGTGCGGGTGGGGGGAGAGGAATCCCTCAGCCATGAGTGCGCTCTTTTGCGCATGTGCACGAAAGAGCCCACTCATTTCCTTGAGGCCAAGCGCTGCCTCAGGGAGATCGGCTGTACATTAAAAAATATTAAAAATAGAGAAAAAAAATTCCTTGACATGTCCCCTCATGTGACGCTGTCACATGAGTTGGGACATGTCCATAACTTAAAAAACACTTAATTAAATTTCTTAAAACCTACATGAAACCTCATCCCGCCCATGGGTGAGGTTTGAAGCTTTTTCTAATGCCCACCAGGGCTCCTGGCCTGCCCGCCAACCTTAAGATTGGACGGGCAGGTCCATTAATTACTTAAATGACCCTGTCAATGGCCTCAGTTGGCCATTGACAGGTCGGCGGGCGCACAGCTGATTTTGCTGAGCCCTCGCCTACCTGAAAATTTCAATGGGGCGCAGTGACATCGAGAGTTCCGCCCCACGTCACCATGCATCATTTTACGCATTGGCAAATGGGCCCCCACCACTCCCCACCCCCCCCACCCCCCGCTCGCCGACAGGAAAACCCTGGCCTATGTTTTGAGTTTTACAAGCATGGGCTGTTTGGGTACGGTTAGTAAGTTGCCTGTTGTGAAGAGCCGAAGGGACATGCTGTTTGATATGACCCTAGCATCACACCAGCACTGAAATTCATATACCATATTATTCATTTGTGTGATAAGCAGAACGTCCTTTCCACTTGGTGGCAGCATTCTGTTGGTGGCAAACCCCACTTGTGTAGCTACTGCATAATAGCAGCGTGCTATTGCAGCTAGCTTCACCTGTTGCTCAAATTATTGAGATACCTTACCCTTCAGGGTAATCGGAGGTAGACTGGACACTTTCCAGGACCAGATTCTGCCCAGACCTGCTGAGTTTTTCCAGCATTTTCTGTTTTTATTTCAGCAGTAAGATAGCTGTAAAAGTTTAGTTTGCAATCCCAGAGGCAAGCTACATTGCATTCGCCACCCAAGAGGTTAGGTTTCAGTTCACAGCGAGCATGAGTAATGAGTGTTGAGAGAGTGCCAAATTTTGACATTCTGAAATTTGACTCGGTTTTCATGCTTTGCACTCACATTGAGGGAGCTTTTGTATTCATCCACCAGAATTTTATTGGGTTCGTCATTATACAAAATACTTACAGAAATTGAGTTGAATTCCAGAGGAGTTGGACCTCAAGGCAACTTGATTTCAATTGTTATTTAAATGGATGTAAGGATAAGAAGGATAAGCATGGCAAGTTTCAGGAACCTCCAATAACCAAGGATATTGTGAGATTAGTCAAAAAGAAAAGGGAAGCATTCGTAAGGGCTAGAAGGCTGGGAACAGATGAAGCCTGTAGAGAATATAGAGAAAGTAGGAAGAAACTTAAGCAAGGAGTCAGGAGGGCTAAAAGGGATCATGAAAAGTCACTGGCAACCAGGAATAAGGAAAATCCCAAGGCCTTTTATACATACGTAAAAAGCAAGAGGGTAGCCAGGGAAAGGGTAGGCCCACTCAGGGACAGAGGTGGGAATCTGAGTGTGGAGCCAGAAGAAATGGGAGAGATACTAAATGAATACTTCTCATCAATATTCACCAAAGAGAAGGGCTTAGTGGTCGATTTGTCTAGGGAAAAATGTGTAGATAGCCTGGATCATGCTGAGATCGAAAAAGCGGAGGTATTAGGCATTTTGAAGAATATTAAGGTGGATAAGGCCCCAGGGCCAGATGGGATCTACCCCAAAGTATTGAGGGAGGCAAGGGAGAAGATTGCTGGGGCCTTGACAGAAATCTTCACATCCTCACTGGCTACGGGTGAGGTCCCAGAGGACTGGAGAATGGCCAATGGTGTTCCATTGTTTAAGACGGGTAGCAGGGATAATCCAGGAAATTACAGGCTTGTGAGCCTTACATCAGAGGTAGGGAAATTATTGGAGAAGATTCTTCGTGATAGGATTTACTACCGTTTGGAAGCAAATGGGCGTATTAGTGAGAGGCAGCATAGTTTTGTGAAGGGGAGGTCGTGTCTCACTAACTTGATCGAGTTTTTCGAGAAAGTGACAAAGATGATCGATGATGGAAGGGCAGTGGATGTTATATACATGGATTTCAGTAAGGCCTTTGACAAGGTCCCTCATGGCAGACTGGTACAGAAGGTAAAGTCACACGGAATCAGAGGTGAGCTGGCAAGATGGATACAGAATTGGCTTGGTCATAGAAGACAGAGGGTAGCAGTGGAAGGGTGCTTTTCTGAATGGAGAGCTGTGACTAGTGGAGTTCCGCAGGGATCAGTGCTGGGACCTTTGCTGTTTGTAGTATACATAAATGATTTGGAGGAAAATGTAACTGGGCTAATTAGTAAGTTTGCAGATGACACTAAGGTTGGAGGAGTTGCAGATAGTGAAGAGGATTGTCAAAGGATACAACAGGATATAGATCGGTTGGAGACTTGGGCGGAGAAATGGCAGAAGGAGTTTAATCCAGACAAATGCGAGGTAATGCATTTTGGAAGGTTTAATACAGGCAGGAATTATACAGTAAATGGCAGAACCCTTAAGTGCATTGACGGGCAGAGGGATCTGGGTGTACAGTTCCACAGGTCACTGAAAGTGGCAACGCAGGTGGATAAGGTAGTCAGGAAGGCATATGGCATGCTTGCCTTCATTGGCAGGGGTATTGAGTATAAAAGCTGGGAAGTCATGTTATAGTCATGTATAGAACCTTGGTTAGACCACACTTGGAATATTGCGTGCAATTCTGGTCACCACGTTACCAGAAGGATATGGAGGCGTTGGAGAGGGTGCAGAGGAGGTTTACCAGGATGCTGCCTGGTCTGGAGGTTATTAGCTATGAGGAGAGGTTGGAGAAACGCGGATTGTTCTCACTAGAGTGACGGAGATTGAGGAGCGACTTGATAGAAGTTTACAAAATTATGAGTGGCATGGACAGAGTAGATAGTCAGAAGCTTTTTCCCAGGGTGGAAGAGTCAATTACTAGGGGACATAGATTTAAGGTGAGAGGAGAAAGCTATAGAGGAGATGTGCGGGGCAAGTTTTTTACACAGAGGGTAGTGAGTGTCTGGAATTCACTGCCAGAGGAGGTGGTGGAAGCAGGTACGATGGTGGAGTTTGAGAGGCAGCTTGACAAATACATGAATAGGATGGGAATAGGGGGATACGGACCCCGGAAGGGCAAAATGTTTTAGTTGACGGGCAATATGATTAGCACAGGCTTGGAGGGCCGAAGGGCCTGTTCCTGTGCTGTACTTTTCTTTGTTCTTTGTTCTTTGTAAGCCCAGCAACCCCTACAAAACAGTCAGTTTAACTTTGGAAGTGGTGAAACTTCTAGAAACAGTAATTCGGTCCATAGGCAGGAGAATCAGCAGGTCTTCATCCCCCACCCCCTTCCAGGTGACTCCGGGAGTGTCCGGCCCATCCGATTCCCCTCTTCCTGTGACCCCAGGATCTCCAGCTCCACAGGCCGAGGAGGGTGTCACTGCCACACAACAGGACCCCGAAAGCAGGCTGGGCCCCTCCAGGTCTCAACCTTCCAGAGGGTGCCTGTCAAAGTCATCAGAGATAGGGCGTAGCAGTCATCAGGCTGCCTCCACCTCTGCTGTGGATGTCCAGGGAGCACCAAGATGTAGCAGCAGGGTTAGGAAGGTTAAGAAGGTGTGGTTGCACAGCCTGAGCACGGGTGTTAATCACTTGTAAAAATGTTCACTATTGTAAATAAACTCCCAAGAATTTCTCCTTGCCTATGGCTCCTTGTTTTCATGAGTAGTGTTCGTGTTACTCAGGGTTCCATCATTCTCCCTGTGTGCTCTCAGCACCTTTAAGTTGGGGCTGACCCCCAACTCTTCAGCATCTATGACCAGTGACGCTGTGCTCCTGAAGGGGTCAGGTGCTGAAGGCTGACAAAGGATCAGATGCTTTTAAAGGTTCATGGCTGCGTCTTTGTGATATAACCCTGATTACAGAGCGCAAGGGAGCTGCCCTCTGCCAGACAGGAGTCCAACATACTCAGAGGCTATGTGAAGATGTATGGAGGGTCCTCACCGCATGTCATCATCGTCCTCCTGAAATCGAGCGACTATTAGGGCCTCCACTGCATCTCCATGACAGGAGCATTGTCACAGATGGTATGTGCGCTGCCATAAGCCAGACTGGAGTCAAACGTTCATAGATGCAAGGCAAGAATCTTATGGGGTCTCCTCACTGCATATCATCATCATCCTCCACAAAACTCAGAGCTATTAGAGACTCACGAGTGCACATGCCTCATCTGACCAGTACAAGGGCCTCATTGCCGTCATCATCGACTTCGATGCCCTCCTTCCCTTATCCCTGCTGATGTCCTCCTCATTGGAGGAGACATCCAGCTCCTGCACCTCCTCCTCATCCAGCTCTTCTGCCCCTTGCAGCGCCTGGATGTAAAGGGCACAGCAGGCGACAACGATGCATGACACCCTCTGTGGACTCTATTGGACTCTATTGCCCTGCAGTAGACCAGTCCAGGCACTGGAACGTCCTTTTTAGCATCCCAATGGTCTGCTCCACCAAGTTGCGAGTATACCTTCGCTCTGCTGCACTCTGAGGCCACCGCGCGGGTGTCATCAGCCATGTCTTCTGCGGCAAGCCCTTGTCCCCGAGGAGCCAACACTGCAGCCTCTGTGGACCCTGGAAGACATCAGAGACCTGTGACCAACTGAGAATGTAGGACTTGTGCACACTTTCCGGAAACTGTGCGCAGACCTGCAGGATACATTTATGATGGTCGCACACCAGCTGCACATTCAGCGAAAGGAATCCCTTATGGTTGACATAGTTGACCACGTGTGGTGACGGAGGTCTGAGCGCCATGTGAGTGCAATCGATCCCACCCTGCACCTGTGGGAAACCTGAGATCTGGGCAAATCCAATTGCTCTTGCATCCTGGCTCTCCTGGACCGGGCGAAATGCACAAAGTTGTGTGCCCTCGTGAAATGGCATCTGTGACCTTATGGGTGCATTTGTGGGTGGGGTCTTGTGATATCCCACAGAGGTCCCCTGTGGAGACCTGACAGGAGCCACTGGTGTAGGAATTGAGTGCCATGGTCACTTTCACAGCTACTGGCAGTGAATGCCTTCCATGTATACGTGGCACCAAACCCTGGAGTGGCTGACAGATGTGACCGCCTTGTTCCCTAGACATGCGCAGTCTTTGGCAACACTGGTTCTTGGTCATCTGCAGGAATGAAAGGCGGCGTCTGTAGACCCTTTGTGTGGTTAGGCGCTGACCGGCAACAGCTCACTGTGGTTCTCCGGCAGCCTGTGCAGGAGGCCCAGCTGCCCCTTTTTCCAGAGTGTGCTGTTCTTCCCTCTGCACAGCCAAGCGCCTCAGCCACTCTCTTCTCCGTCGTCTTCGCTCTCTGTACTCCTTGAAGCACACAGCTAGTTTACCAGGGTCCATAATCCTGATGTACTCCTCCTGCAGGATGAAAGAGAGAGACATGTGGGTTAGCATAGGTGTACTAAGAACCTGTCTTGGTTAAGTCTGAATGTGACTGCACCTAAACTGTCTCAGCTGCAGAGGAATGATCACTTTATACAAGGTTTCCCTAATGCGTGGCAGTATCCCTCACCCACCCTACCCCACACATGCTTGTGTGCTAGCTTCAACTGCAGAACAGCCTTTGCACCCCCCACTCCCAAAGTGTCTCAACCGCAGGGCAACACTTACCACCCTCCCAATGCGCCTCAACTTTGAAGTCCAACAGGCATCCCTCACGAGCGCTCTGCAATCTTACTGAGCACTCACCTCGGAGTTCCCCTCAAATTGCAGCCTGCCAAGTGCTCACCTTTTAAATGCTGTTGTGAAACACGTCAGCAGACAATCCAGAGGGGGGTGGGGGCGCGGGATGGGGGGGTGAGGGGTGATAAGTCTGGCAGGCTAGCCTTGTAATGATATGCTGATGTGTTACAATGAGATCCCCAATGTCTGATGGTGGGGAACGTGACCCGCCATCGACAAGCAGAGTGGACAATCGCAAGCTGGTTTCACAATGTCATGAAATCGATTTTTGGCCTTCTTGCCATATTGTCCACTCATGCCACCAAACACGCCCAACACTAGCAGGCATTCTGCCCCATCGATATGAAATTGGCTGACTGACAGGAAACATAGAGGAGGTTAATGGATATCTTTCAGACTGGAGGAAGGTTTTAGTGGATTTCCCCAGAGCTCAGTGTCAAGACCCTTGCCCTTCCTGATATTCATTAATGTCCTAGACCTTCATGCAAAGGCCACAATTCCAAAATTTGCAGATGATACGAAATTTTGGAAGCATTATGAACTGTGAGGAGGATAATGTAGAACTTCAAAAGGGCATAGATAGGTTGGTGGAATGGGCAGAGAAGTGGCAGATGAAATTTAATGCAGGGAACTGTGAAGTGATTTGTTTTTGTATGAAGAACCCGGAGAGAATATGAAATAAATGGTACAAGTCTAAAGTGGGTGCAGAGCGGAGGGAGCTAAGTGTATATGTGCATAAGTCACTGAGGTAGCAGGACAGATTGAGAGACCGGTTAATAAAGCATACAGCAAGAGGCTTTATTAAGGGCATAGAGTATAAAAGCAAGGAAATTATGTTAAATCTCTGTAGAACACTAGTTCATCCTCAACTGGAGTATTGAGTCCAGTTCTTGGTACCACACTTAGGAAAGATGTGACGGCATTAGAGAGAGTGCAAAAAAGATTCACATGAATGGTTCCAGGGATGAGGAACTTCAGTTACATAGATAGATTGAAGAAGATGGGACTGATTCCTTGGAGAAGAGAAGGTTGAGAGGAGATTTGTTAAGAGTTATTCAAAGTCATGAGAGGTCTGGACAGAGTTGATAGCGAAAAACTGTTCCCATTGCTAGAAGGAGATGACACAGATTTAAGGCAATTGGCAAAAGAAATAATGGCGACATGAAGAGAAACTTTCTTATGCAGCATTAGAATCTGGGGCGCATTGCCTGAAAGTATGGTGGAGGCAGGTTCAATCGAGGCATTCGAGAAGGAGTTGTATTATTATCTAAAAAGAATGTTCAAGACTATGGGGAGAGGGAAGGGGAGTGGCACTAGGTGAATTGTTCCTTCAGAGAACCACTGCAGACACAATGGGTGGAATTTTCCAAGATTTGCACTAAGTGCGGTAGCAGACGGGTAAAACGCTGTTTTATCGGCCGGCCGTGATGACTGAGGAGGCCCGCCAGGATGTCCTGTACTCGACTCTGGTCACAGGATGGGCAGCAACGGGACCTGTCCAGCTTGGGAGGCGGTGGCAGCGGTGGTCAGCATCAATGCCCTCCAGAAAAGGACAGCCACCCAGTGCCACAAGAGGATGAATGATCTCCTCCGTGCCACCAGGGTAAGTCACTCTTTCATCACTCTCAACTCACACACTCACAAACCCATCACACATCCACAGGGCCCTCACTCACTGCCAGTGCAAGGGACATCGCCATTCACTCTCTCACATTCACTGTCATTGTCCTCATCCTGTCCATGGGACCACTCACCACCCACACAGACCAGGAAAATTTATCATTTGGCCTGGCAGGCGTCTTGCTTACCCTTTCTCCATCTCTGTCCATGCATCCACAAGCTGGCACACAACAAGAAGGAGAGGTTGCAGACTGGTGGCAGGATGCCTGAAATCAAGGTCCTCATGGACTTTGAAAACAGAGACATTCAGCTGGCTTGCCACCATGTGGACCGATCCTGTGCTGATGGTGAGGCGCTACTCTACCAAGTGAGGATCCAGCAGTGCAACATCCACCAGACAACCACGCTGTGACTGATGTGTCCTCTTTCACAGGCCACTGCCATGCACTAAGTATCTCCCCTTGCTTTCACAGGCATATCTGCCAAACAGCCGACAGTGTCCATGATCCAGGGCCTCCAATCAAGTCCTGAAGAAACCTCTGGAGAGGAATCTGGAGGCACCGTCCCTGAAGTCCTGTCACAGTGCTACCCACACCCTCCACCAGCGCAGAGACACAAACCTCAGTGGGACCTAGCTTTAGAGTAGCCCCGGGATCACAATCTGGTGAGCGCATCGCACAATGTGATCCACAGCAGGCGGTAGCTGGGACTTCCCAGGTGTCCAGCACTCGAAGGACTGCTGAAGGCCAGAACATTGCTGAGTCCGAGTCAGATGACGCGGCCCTGGACTCGGTCATGTCACAGTTGCTGGAGCTGCAAAGGCAAGCTTGGGAACATCAGGAAGGGATGTCGCTGCACTCCTCAGCTGAGGTGATGGTGCCGGCATGCCAACACACTGAGATCAACCACGGTAGGGTGGCAGCCGCCATGGAGACCTTGGTCCAGGACTTCGCTCCTACACTGCTGCGTGGACTCAACTCCATCGCTGATGCCATAGCTGGCCTCCAATAATGTGTACGCAAGAGGGATGCCGGGCAACTCGATCTCACTCCAGCTACCCCTGATCCTCAAGGAGTCAGCCTGCGGCCCTCGGGCACCCATAGGGAGGAGAATCAGCAGTTGCACACTCCGGACCCATCCATCCAGGTGACCCTGAGAGTGTCTGGCTAATCCAACTCCCCTCTTCCTGTGACGTCAGCAGCTCCAGCTTCACAGCCCGAGGAGGGTGCCACTGCCACATAGCAGGACCCCGAAAGCAGGTTGGGGCCCTCAAAGTCTCAGCCCTCCAGAGGACACCTGCCAAAGTAATCACAGACATGGTGTCACAGTCAGCAGGCTGCCTCCACCTCCACTGTGGATGTCCAGGGAGCAACGAAACGTAGCGGCAAGGTTAGAGCAGTTAAGGAGAGTTAGTTGCACAGCCTGGGCACAGGTTTTAATCACTTGTACATACTGTTCACGGTTGTCAATAAACTCCCAAGAATGTCTTCCTGCCTATGACTCCTTGTTCTGTTGAGCAGTGTTCTTGTCACTCAGATGTGAAACCTTTCTGCACGAGAAAAAAGCAGGTGTCTCAGTCCAGGCCCTTTTCCCTGTGCTCTGTGCAGCCTTCAGACCAACGTGATGGTCCAGCCTCACACTCCCTGGAAACATTCCTGATGCTTACATCTCAGCGGTGCTGGCCATTGCTGCCTGAATATGGTGGGCAGGTGCCACAGGGTTCTCTCATTCTCTCAGTGTGCTCTTATCACCTTTAAGTTGGGGCTGCCCCCCATCTCTTCAGCAACTGTGACCATTGACCCTGTACTCCAGTTCCTGAAGGGCTCAGGTGCTGAAGATTGACAAAGCACCTGAACTACTAAAGTTTCATGGCTGCATCTCTATGATTTGACCCTGATCACAGAGCGTAAGTGATATGCTCTCGGCCAAACAGGAGTCAGGCATTCTTAAAGGCTGTGTGACGATTTATGGAGTGTCCTCACTGCATGTCGTCATCATCTGTCTGCAATCGAGCGACTATTAGGGCTTCCACTGCGTCTCCATGACAGGAGCATTCTCACAGAGGGTATTGGCACTGCCATAAGCCTGACTAGATTTAAACTTTCACAACTGCAATGCGAGGACCTATGGGGTCACCTCACTGCATGTTGTCATCATCCTCCACAAATCTGGCAGTTATGAGGGACTCCTAAGCGCACCTGCCTCGTCCAGCCAGTGCAAGGGCCTCATCCCTGGCATCATCGCCTCCGAGAATGTCCTCAGCCTCATCCCCATCGGCTTCCTCATCGGAGGAGACGTGCAGCTCCTCCAACTCCTCCTCAGTCAGCTCCTCTCCCCATTGCAGCGCCAGGTTGTAAAGGGGGCTCAGCAGACGATGACAATGCATGACACCCTCTGCAATTGTTTTGTTGGGCTCCACCAGACCAGCCCAGGCACCCGAACCTCATCTTCAGCATCCCGATGGTCTGTTCCATCAAGTCGCTAGCTGCAGCATGAGCCTCATTATACCATCAGTCTGCTGCAGTCTGAGGCCACAGCGTGGACATCATCAGCTATGGCCTCTGTGGATAGCCCTTATCCCCAAGGAGCCATTTGCAGCTTTTGTTGACCCTGGAAGACCCCAGGGATCTGTGACCGACTGAGGATGTAGGCATCGTGCACACTCCCTGGAAACCGTGCGCACACCTGCAGGATGCATTTCTGGTGGTCACATACCAGCTGCACGTTCAGCGAATGGAATCCCTTGAGGTTCTTGTAGTCCACTCTGTGTAGCAATGGAGACTTGAGAGTCACATGGGTGCAATCAGTTGCGTTTTGCACCTATGGGAAACCCAAGATCCAGGAGAATCCAATGGACCTTGCATCCTGGCTGTCCAGGTCCTGGACAAAATGCACAAAGTTGTGTGCCCTCGAGAAGATGGCATCCATGACCTCATGGATGCATTTGTGGGTGGCGGCCTGTGATATCCCACAGAGGTCACCTGTGGAGCCCTGAAAGGAGCCACAGGTATAAAAATTGAGTGCCGCAGTCACTTTCACAGCCAATGGCGATGGATGCCCTCCATGACCCCTTGGTTCCAAGTCCTGCAGTAGGCGGCAGATGTGAGTGACCAGGTCCCTAGACATGCACAGTCGTTGGCGACACTGGTTGTCGGTCATCTGCAGGCGGCGTCTATAGACCCTGGGTGTCACTAGGCGCCAACCAGCCACGGCTCACTATCACTCCTGAGCAGCATTTGCGGGAGCCCCAGCAGTCCCTTCTTGCTGAGGCTGCTGCTCCTGCCTTTCCACGGCCAGGTGCCTCAGTCGCTCTCTCCTCCGTCTTCTCCACTCTCTGTAGGCCATCAGGCATACAGCTGGGCTGCCAGACTCCATGCTCCTGATGTGGTCCTCCAGCAACATGAAAAAGAGAGAGACATGCAGTGGGTGCACTTAGCAGCTTTCCTGGTCCTGTGTGACCGCCCCTTAACAATTCCCAGAGAGTGCTGGTCACCCCTTGGATGGCCAGAGATGAGTGCGCTGCATGGTTGCCCTGTAGCCTGTAACATAAGGGGCACTGGTCCAAACCAGGATGCTGAGATTGCAAGGGGCTGTGAGCGCCTCCAGCAGTGACTGCTACATGGCCAGCATTGGCGAGGAGATTGTACAACGTGTGCAGTCCAACTGCTCCGCGGTCCAATAAAGTGGTGGCGGACTCGCAGTCTGTGCCGGCGAAGGTGGGGTGGTGGTGCAGGGGGTAAGGTCTGGAGCGCTTGGTGGCACTTTGGTGCCTCCATGTTGCTTGCGTGGGTGGGCTTTCTAGGAGCCCGACCCCAATCATATCACTGTGGCTGCGCCTGAACTGTCACAGTTGCAGAGGAATGGTCAGTTTATACAGATGTCCTCACTGCACGCCCACTTCCCTCGCTCAACCTTCCCCCCCCCCCCACCGCCCCCCCCCCCCCCCCCCCCCCCCCCCCCCCCCCCCCCCCCCCTTGATTTGTTGAGTGCGGGATCCAACGCCAGGGCAGCAGTTTCCCCCCCAACCCCTCACCACCGACAACAGTCGCCTCCGAGGCTGGGCAGCAGTTGTCCCTGGACATCGACCCCCATCAACAGTCACGTCCCACGCCGGGCAGCAGTTGCTCCCGGCAACCCCCGACAACAGTTGCCTCCGAGGTAGTGGCCCCCAGACACCCCCCCCCACCTGACAAAAGTCACCTCCATGGCAGGATGGGACTACACCCTGGCCCCCCCGCAAAGCAACAAGCGACTCTGGCGAGATCTGTCAAACAATGCTGTTCACTCACCTCCAGCTCCCCCAAACTGAAGGCTGACAAGTGCATGTCGCCTGTGTACTGTTGTGAAACACGTCAACATGCTTTCCCACCAATGTGGACGGACGATCCAGCGGGGGTCCAGGAGCCTGGCAGAATGGTCTTTTAATGATATGCTGGTTTTTTTTCATTCATGGGATGTGGGCTTCGTTGGCTGGGCTAACATTTATTGCCCATCCCTAGTTGCCCTTGAGAAGGAGGTGGTGAGCTGCCTTCTTGAACCGCTGTAGTCCATGTGGTGTGGGTACACCCACAGTGCTGTTAGGAAGGGAGTTCCAGGATTTTGACCCAGCGACAGTGAAGGAACGGCGATATATTTCCATGTGAGAATGTTGAGTGACTTGCAGGGGAACTTCCAGGTAGTGGCGTTCCCATGTATCTGCTGCCCTTGTCCTTCTAAATGGTAATGGTCTTGGGTTTGGAAGGTGTTGTCGAAGGAGCCTTGATGAATTCCTGCAGTGCATCTTGTAGATGGTACACACTGCTGCTACTGTGTGTTGGTGGTGGAAGGAGTGAATGTTTGCAGATGTGCCAATCAAGCGAGTTGCTTTGTCCTGGTCGGTGTCAAGCTTCTTGAGTGTTGTGGGAGCTGCACTCACCCAGACATGTGAGGAGTATTCCATCACACTCCTGACTTGGGCCTTGTAGATAGTGGACAGGCTTTGGGGAGACAGAAGGTGAGGTACCCGAAGCAGGATTTCTATCCTTTGACCTGCTCTTGTAGCCACAATATTTATATGGCTAGTCCAGTTCCGTTTCTGGTCAATGGTAACCTCCAGGATGTTGGTAGTGGGAGACTCTGTGATGGTAATGCCATTAAACATCAAGGGGCGATGATTGGATTCTCTCTTGTTGGAGATGGTCATTGTCTGACCTTTCTGTGGCATTAATGTTACTTGCCACTTGTCAACCCGAGCCTGGATATTGTCCAGGTCTTGTTGCATTTGGACATGGACTGCTTCAGTATCTGAGGAGTCGCGAATGGTGATGAACGTTGCACAATCATCAGTGAACATCCCCACTTCTGACCTTATGATGGGAGGAAGATCATTGATGAAGCAGCTGAAGATTGTTGGCCGAGGATATTACCCTGAGGAACTCCTGCAGTGATGTCCTTGAATTGAGATCTTCTTATTGTGTCCACGGTAAGTCTATACATGGCCCAGCCAAAACTGGACACATTTTTGTGCCTTGTTGTTGAATTTGGCAAGATCTGCAACAGTGCAGGGTACCTCTAGCGATAGATATTGCAGGAGATGTTGCATAGACTGTGGCTCACTTCCACATTCACAGGTTGTCGGGCAGGTTGTAAATCCCCATTTACTTAGTGACACCTTTGAACGACCTACACCAGTCCTAAGACTGTTAAGGTTGCCCAGTTGCAATTAGCTCCTGGGGGAAGGTTTTCATCTGGTAGAATTTCCATCGCTGGGGGTTGTTCGAGACTGGCGAGCCGGTCTTTCCACAAGGTGATGCGAGCTTCAGATGGGGTTGATTGTAATGGAACAACACTGTTCATGAAGCTCTTCCTTGACTTTAGGCAGCTGGGTGTAGGTGTATGACCATGTAGAGGGTGCCTCTCATCTGATGTTTGACGGAGTCGCTCTTTCTTGCTGGCTACCATTCTTATATCAGGGACAGCGATACCGCCAGGATATATAGGCTGTTGGTGTTTGTTGGTTTTAAGCAACCTGTGAAAAGTCGGCAGCTTGCATTCAGAGCGGCTTCCATCTTCTTAGCATGAGTAGATCTTTCCCATGCAGGGCAGGCGTATTCGGCAGTGGAATAGCAAAGAGCAAGTGCACTGATTCACAATGTTTTGAGATTGACTGACCTCCAATAACCACAACCATCTTCCTTTGTGCTAGGTAGGACTCCCAACAGTGGAGAATTTTCTCCCAATTTTCATTGACTCCAGTTTTGCTAGGGCTCCTTAATGCCACACTTGGTCAAATGTGGCCTTGATGTCAAGGGCAGTTACTCTCACCTTGCCTCTGGAGTTCAGCTCTCTTGTCCATGTTTGAACAACGCTGCAATGAGGCAGAACCCAAACTGGGCGACAGTGAGCAGGTTATTGCTAAGCAACTGCCACTTGATAGCAATGTTGATGACCCCTTCCATCACTTTACTGGTGATCGAAAGTAGATTGACGGGGCGGTAATTGGCCAGGTTGGATTTGTCCTGCTTTTTGTGTACAGGACATACCTGGGCAATTTTCCACATAGCCAGGTAAATGCAAGTGTTGTAGCTGTATTGGAACAGCTTGGCTAGGGGCGTGGCAAGTTCTGAAGCACAAGCCTTTAGTATTATTGCCAGAATATTGTCTGGGCCGATAGCCTTTGCACGTGGACATATATCATCATTTCTTTGCTATCACTGGGTCAAAATCCTGGTACTCCCTTTCTAATAGCATTGTGGGTAACTACATCACATGGACTGCTGCAGTTCAAGAAGGCAGCTCACCACCACCTTCTCAAGGGCAATTAGCAATGGGCATTAAATGCTGGTCTAGTGAGCGATGCCCACATCTCACAAATAAATAACTAAAAGTAGAGATGTTGCATTGTCTGAAGCGAAGCTCTTGAGTTGCTAAAGCTGTCTCTAGCTGCGATGGCTTACCACTATCACATTTCCGGAGGTTGATTTAACAGGTGAGCTTGGTAGGTGGAATCAGATTTACGGGGAGGTGAGAAAGTTCCTTTCTTCTCTGGTTCTGTCGATGTGGCACTTTCAAAACTGCCCAAAGATGCTTGATGAGCAGGGGATGAAAGCTTATAGGGTTTACGTGGGAATATGGAGTTCAGGTTACAATCAGATCAGCCATGATCTTATTAAATTGCAGAGCAGGCTCGAGGGGCCGAGTGGCCTACTCCTGCTCCCAAATTATATGTTCTTATGTTCTTACAACAGACCACTAGCTGTTTTTGGATGCGTTTCTTTGTCTCTCCCTGGGCTGAAGCTGTTGGTTCAACATGGACCTCTAGCTACTATATATTTAGCAGAGAGCCAAGATGGCTACTCTATCATGTGTTTGGACAAAATATCAAGTCATCTTCCAAATAAGAGAAGTGGTGATCCCATTTAGCAATCCGAAGTCTCCTTATCACCTGTTGTGTTCAAAAGGGCAAAAGATTTTCACACCTTCAGAGAAGGTCTGTGTTTGCTTGTAATCCTCTCAGAGCCTTCCGGAATCTTGAAAACATTGCAGATGTAAAGTCAAGTGACCTGTGGCAGCCATCTAAAAGATCAACAGCGTCCCTTTTAAACAGGGCATACAGGTTTTAAAACATTTGTAATGTTCTCGTGCCTGCTCGATATGACATTCCTTTACCCTTCAGGAAAATAAATGAAGTTCTAGTTCATTTTTTATAGTTTACCTGCAAAGCAAAAGTAAAGATGTATATATTCATTCTTCCATTCACACTGGAGTCTTCACACATGGTTGGCTGATGCACTACAGTTTCCCTTCTCTCTTAATCTGTGTTATTTGCTGAATGTCCTTGACAGGGCACAAAAGTTCAGAATATGATTAGCAGCCATAGGATTCTTAAAGCAGTTAGCATTTGAGGAAAAAATTGAACTCATGCTGTTTGTTAAAGCAGTGTCAAATACCCTGGTTATTTTTGATATAAAGGCTATTCATGTACAAATTCAGTTGACTTCTTGAGGAAAGGTGTTGTCATGCCTTTAACTCTAGCTTGACTGGTGGCTCGTTAGTTCAGGTGTTAGCTCACTGAGGATTTGAGTTTCTAGGGTGATGGAATGGGGTACATTTGTTTCGGACTCCTGGGCGGTGTCAGCAGCACTTGAACTTCCTTTTGGGCTGTTACAAGCACGGTTTGGTCTAAGGGATAATGATTTCCCCAGCTTGGTTACTGTGGGGATGGGTTGGTCTCCAATCTGCTGCATGTCGTTTGGAATATCTCTGCTCACAGGTCACTGCTCTGCCCTGCTGGTGACTCCCTCACTGTCTCTTTCCCTTCTTTGGGAATTCCTTGGTCCCCGTTTAACTCTGAGAAGGAAGGGGCCACTCCCTTCATCCTTTTTACATTCCACAGGTCCATTCTTGACCTCTTTTAATTCTACAGGCCTGGTCTCAGCCTCTTTTGACTCGTGGCTTCTATTGAACCACTTCAATCCTCATGGGTTCCATTGCCCCCTGCAGGGCCTTTGAATCTTTTTCAGCTTTCTGCACCCCTGCAGAATTCTACTGTTTTTTCTCTGGCCTCTGCAGCTTCTCTACGTCTTTGAATTTTTGGGGGCCTGCCACATTATTCCCCAATAAGATGTCAACCCCTTGCATGGGTAAGCTTGAGTTTGCACTCATTGTTCCTAGCCCTATAACAAACTCACTCCCAAGGTGAATCTTTACTAACAGTACCTCAATACATTCTCCAATGAGTCATTTGAATAGTACACGGGAAATTTTTCTGCTTCTGCATGAGAAATCTTTAATTTTCCCTGCAAACAGACACTGCAAGCACCCTGTATCTTGGAGGATGCTAATCTCCTTTTATGGTTCTTTGGAACTAGTGGCCATCTTTCCCTTGAATACAAAATCCTGATAGATATCTACACCCTCTGTTGTGTTTTCACAGATTTACAACTTTTGTGACAATAGACACAGGCTGTGCTGCAATCTTCCCTGTGGTTCTCTGAGTCATGCCAGTGGTTCTCCTTGACGTATATAGACTGGCCACAATGTAAGCAGACAGGATGCAGCCCTGCTGGTTTGTTTTCCAGACCCCTTCTTTTAAAAGTTGGAGAATGGTTTGTAATGTTTTCCCTTCTATCCTTTGCCTTAGGATCAACTTCTGTCCTTTCCACCTCCCTTTTATCTCTTCATTGCTGATATGAACTGTTGTGGTTCATCAGTTTGTGAGTCACTTCGTAATGTTCAGTCATAACTGTGCCTAGATGGTTGTGGAGAGAGTGGATGGTAAGGCACTCGACCCCAAAGGCTTCAAGGGCAATATAGCCAATGGTGCAGGTACCTGCCCAATTGACAGGGAGGGTTTTGTATGCCCTGTTTCCGCAAAGCCAAAATGAGCCATTGCGGACAAGGGTAGGGTACCAATAAGTAGAATTTTGGCATAAGTTAAGCCACTTCCAGATGAAAGAAGAATTTGTCTGGGCATATCAGCGGATGCGGCAGGTCTGACTGAGCTGCAACGTTCGCAGGGCCAAGTTGGGGCAACCGGACTGATTTTTGTAATTGCAAGGCCCAGATTGTTCAGTGTAGCAGCCATTAAAGGTCCAAGTGGAGGTGGAATTATTTGAGGTGAGATTGTATGATCATTGGCAATCACACCCACTCACATTAAAGTATGTGAGATTAGCCTCAGATCCCAGGACCTGCGAAAGACATACCGTCTCATTGGCCTTGCACTCCCAAAAGGCGGTCATAGGTCCAGACTGGTTGTGGAACCGAAATCGACCCCCGGGTAGTCATAATCAGCAAGGTAGGCACAGGAACCCAATGGCAATTCACCCACCTGAGCACTAACCTTGGTATAATTTCTCCTGACGCATAGCCAGGCCGGCCCCTTAACAATCACAAAGGTGGGCTCCCGTCTCCAAATGGGCACTCGATGAATGAGGGCCCCTGTATTACCTAGGGACCATGTGGAATCTGAGGGGAAAGCTAGAAAATGCATCTCTGAGGAGGAGGGGTTAACGGGAAAATGAGTATAAATCCAACATTTAGTTCGATTGACTTGCGAGGCGACGGCCTGCATTCGGTGAAACGCAGAATTGGTAGTCCATGCACCGCAAGTACCGCGCAGGACAGGATCCAGATCAGAGTCCACATTCTGACGGCTCAATCAAGGTTCCTGCTCAAGCACTTTCGGCCGAGGCTGGCGTCCGCTTGACATGCGAGGCATGGATCCACAAAGGTCGTCCTTCAACCTTCACAGCTGTATGTATGGTGAGCAGGAGTTGAAAAGGTCCTTCCCATCAAGGTTCCAAACAGCTCTCTCTCCTGAAGGTCTTAACCAGGACTAGGTCTCGGGACTGGTCTTGATGGCAATCTTCAATGGTGGGCTTTTTCTGAGCTTTTTGTCTCTCCACCGCCCCAGTATACTGGCGTTGGTATGGGCAGGACATGTGATGTTGCATTGTAAGGCCTTCAGCAGTTCCTTTATCACTTTAGTGGTAAAATGAGGCCCATTATCACTCGATAAATTCTCTGGTATCCCAAACCTGGGCATGTACTCACGCAACAACAATTTTGCAACAATAATAGCATCATTCCGTCAGGTGGGATACACCTCTACCCATTGCGAGCACCAACATACTATAACTAAAACATAATTATATCCCAAAAATTTAGGCATTTGTATAAAGTCCATTTGTAGGTGTACAAATGGGCCCCATGGCTGGGGTCCCATACCAGCAGTCACTGAGGGAGTCTTGCCTGGGTTATGTCATTGACAAAACAGACATTGTGAAGCTATTTTAGCTGCCATGGTGAAAAACCCAGATGCAAACCACATCTGCTGTGCCATTCTGTTCATCCCCCCTTTGCCCCAATATTTTCTACTCTATTTAATGTCCTGCCGGGTGTTGACATAGGTATGACAGGTATTACTAATACAATGCGTATTAGCACATTACTATTCACTATACATTCAACATTCATTCTATATACGCGTGTCAAACCTCTAAACTGGCAACCGGTCAAGTCATGATTCTTGTGTCGTGAGAGATTCAATAAATGCTCATTAGTTACCCATAAAGGGACTACCCCTTCATTAACCTGTCTTAAATTTTCTCGGGCTTGTTCCAGTGTCTAAGATCCATAGGTGCTGCATACATCATTTCTGCTCGCTTCATCTGAAATATCTTTCCCTATTTCAATTAATGTGTTGATAGTCCCCGCGTGACTTTCGAACACGGTAGCCAGGCTTTGGATTAACCGTGTCATGTCCTGGTCCATATCTAATTGGGTTTCCTGGATCCCCTGTCCCCGCTCTAGAATCTCCTTAAGCTTAAAGCTCAGGGTGCAGACCTTCTGGTCAACAGATGCCAGGTTCTGAATTAACCAATGATGTCCCTATATTGAATATCGTAGCGGCATCATTTATCAGGCTGCGCTTAACGCGGTTCCCTCCCAAGCCTGATCACATCTTGCCATTGAACTGAGCTGCTTCAGTCATCAATTGGCGCATCAGAGCCGTATAGAGTGCCTGGGTATGGGTTGAGCACCACTGGGGCGGGGCAATTCCGGATATGTTCAAGACTCCGGGTACCAGCTCGTGGTGTACATCATCATACAGAACTTCTGATTAACCAGTACCAAACCATTCGTCAGTCCTGGATGCATAGTCGGACAAGGTGGGTCAGTCGATGTGGTTTGAGGGGCTTCAATTATCTCTACTTGGACTTTAAAAGTAGAGATGGAAGGTGGCTGGGTAGTGGTGGACCTCCCATGCCCGATCTGAAGCAAACCCTTACTACAATTTGAAAGCACTTGTTCTCCTACTGTTACATTTATCATTCCCCATTGCGTGTCGCATTCGGCACTGTCCATGCTGTACCAAAGTTCCTCCTGCAGTGCGGGATGAGCAGTGATGATCCCCAACTTTGTTGCCAGTACTGATATGCCCACAACCAGGATCATAGATCTGTGGAGACATTAACATCGGCTCCCGTTCTCCAGGTTACCACTTGGTCAATTGTCATGTATCTTTAACTGTGTGTAATGCTTCCATTTACTTCCCGTTCTCATATCTACAAGTGCGCATGTATTACCTGTCTTAATTAGCTCGTATGATCCATGCCTGTTCGCTCCAAGCTCACATGGACCATCACCTTATTCCTCACTTGGTCCATTGTTGCTCTTTGGATTTGCCTGTTTCCATATCCTTAATCACCTGTCGGTCCTGACTTCCTTCCTTTTAGTGGTCCTACATCTCCCACTCCTACTATGATTCCTTCGGGTAACTGCATTGCTCTCAATGTCATTATTTCAAATGGGGTGAGCCCAGCGGTCCTGCTTGGGGTAGCCCTAAGGTGCATTAGAATATTGGGCTTTTCCCTGTCTCTTGAATTGCTTTTGTGATTGATGGTTTTTTTTAAGTTCAGTTCATCCTTTCCACCATCCCCGAGCTCTATGGCTGGTAGGGAATGTGGAATTTCTGTTTAACTTTAAATTTGTACATTTCTTTAATGACTCTTCCTGTGAATTGAGTTCCCTGATCTGACTCTATCTGGTAAGCACCCTCCACTCCTTCCAGTCTACCGTCTCCTGCTGCTGTCCCACTTCGGACCTCAATTCCTTAAACTGCCAACACAACTCTACTGTCCACCTTCTTATCCTATCTTTCAATGGCTCAGTATATTCACTTCCAGTGATGGTTCTCTCTGCGAGCCACTTAGCTCTGCCTGTCATCATAGTGTTAATCCTGTGGCCTTACTTTTTGTAGCTCGCAGGCACATTAATACAATCAGTAATACATCTATTTAGCCTTTTTCCAGCTTTCCCTTTACCTGTATCCATCTTGTGGTAAATTGTTGTTAACTATTATTTCTCCTTACATTTCAATTCCTGAACTACAGATTCCACATAGTTTTACCTCTTAAGTTTTTTTTTTCCTGACCATGATTATCCAAAGATTCTCTTGAGTTCAGTTTCTCTATTGTCAATGAGGATCTCTGCCTCTAGACCTTTGCTTATCTCCTCCAGTGCATTCCCAATGTCTCAGTTGATTATCAAATTCACTTCCCTTAAAAAGTTTGTATATTGTGTTCTCTTCCTCTAACTCATTCTCCTACTTGCCTCATACCATTTTATACATGCAACAGCTACCATCTTATCTTGTTCAGGTTGCCTGGAGAGACTTTAAAATAAATAAAATATTCTCATAACAGTTTTAAAAACAGGAATCAGGTATTGACATGTTTTGTTTCCTTATCTTCTCAAACACTTTATTGTCTCAAAAGTAACCCACTAAATTGTGTCTGACCTGTTTCTTTTAGAATTATCCCAGATTCATTAACTCTGCCAAAAATTGGATTTCTGCCAAACTTTGAAAAGGTCTTGACCTTAGCTTCGTATTTTGGGAACAGGCTTTACAAATAGAAAAGCTTGCAGCATTTGAATTAGTGCCAATTGTTGTCAAACCTTTTAAAATGAAAATTCCCTTTTGAGAAATTACCAGAAGCCAAACCTCAAATTTTAAACTTTGTAAGAACTGTAATTTACACTACCAAAATTAAAACTACCTCTTTCGTATGTGTGTTGATTAGTATCCAAGTTATAATTTCCATATGTTTATGGACACATTCTTTATCTTAGATAGCATCCTAGTGATTCAAAAGTAACCTGTTAAATTACACTGCACTTTACATCTCAAGATTATCCCAAATTCAAATTACAGTGCTGTTGGGATTCAGATTTCCTTTAATATTTAATTCATCTCTTCAAAAGAAACCCCTTTTTATCCATTGGAACCATCTAGACCGTGTGTTTATGTCTTTTGGTTTTCCTAGAATCCTTCTGAATTTCAAGTAATTTTTTTTCCTCAGAATTTTAGAATACTAACTCGTATGTATTAATCCCAATCAGCTTGGAAGCTGATGATAAGGGTTATTCCTTACTAGTCTGCAAAGGGGTGGTACAAGGTTTGGTTCATCTCAAACAAAGGCAAGCCCTGTTTTATCTTTACACTACCTTCAAACTGCGATTTTGCCAGAAATCTCAACTCAAACCTTATACTCAAAACTTTGGAATGTTTGAATAAACTTTTCCTTTAATCTAATATGGGGCTTTCGACTCTAAAGTGCTCAACCACACACACAAAAGACAATTTAGGGACGAAAACACATTAAAGCTCACATACAAATGCTTCCTTACACACAAACAAACACATACATATAAGCATTTGGGGTTCCCTTTGGAGGGGGAACCTGGGGTTTCTTTGATGCCAAACTACCCATTCTCTATCTAATAACTAAGAGAGGTGGGTCCCTGACCCGCAATCTCCTTCCATCAATCAGTCCACTCACACGCTCAAGGGGTCCCGGGCCCCGAGCCGCAATCACACACACACACTCAGTTCCAAATCCAGCGGCTATTGACCCCAAGTATATTCTGTAGTGGTAGTCCCGGACCGCTACAAATTAATCTTCTAAATATTCAAATAGATGACTAAGAGTCAGCCGCAGGCAGGTGAAGACAGTTCGCGGGTCAAGAACCCCAGAAGCCCAAATCGGGCTGCCACGGACTGAGGAGTCTTTGAACTGTGAGGTCCAAATGCTGGCTCTCCGTGACCCAACCCTAAGGGTTAGTCATCTCAGTGGAACCTCCAAGAAACTGTCAAAGATTAATCACACTGAGGCATCATTTCGTACATGGAAACCCCGTTTATTACTTGTGCACAAGGGAGACAGCACAATGAGAGCTACTGTACAGTCTCGTAGCATGCACGCAGACTTGTTAAAAGCAATTTTACAGCCAATCAGTAAGTTTTGCAACAAACCTATCCGTATATTTGCATAAGTTAACCGACCAATCCATGTTCCAGTAAATTTCCCTTTTCCTCACAACAGATGTTTGGTTACTCAGTTGCTTATCACAACCCTGATTGCATTCGGCCTGAGAAAAACAAAATGGAATGTTTCAAGGCTCATCCTGCAACTGTGGTCAGACAAGATTGTATTCATCTCAAGGTTGCAGTATTTTTCTCTTAAGCCGAGGTGTACAATCAACTTCTCATTAACCCTACCAGCACCAAATGGGCTCCCTGCAGTTGCCCAGGCCACCACAGTACCATATATAAGATGCACTTCAGGAATTCACCAAGGCTCCTTCGACAGCACCTTCCAAACCCACAACCACTACCATCTAGAAAACAAGGGCAGCAGATAAATGGGAACACCACCACCTGGAAGTTCCCCTCCAAGACATTCACCATCCTGACTTGGAAATATATCGCCATTACTTCACTGTCGCTGGGTCAAAGTCCTGGAACTCCCTCCCTAACAGCACTGTGGGTGTCCCCACACCACATGGACTGCAGCAGTTCAAGAAGGCACTCACCACCATCTTCTCAAGGACAACTAGGGATGGGCAATAAATGCTGGCCCAGCGAGCAAAGCCCACATCTTATGAATGAAAAAAAATATAAGGAGACCAATACTGTACACAGTACTCCAGATGTGGTCTCACCAATGCCCTGTATAAGTGAAGCATAACCTCCCTACTTTTGTATTCAATTCCCATTGCAATGAATGGTAACATTCTATTAGCTTTCCTAATAACTTGCTGTACCTGCATTCTAACTTTCATGCAATGGGACACCTAGATCCCTCTGCATCTGAGAGCTTTGTAATTTCTCATCAATTAGATAATATGCTTTTTTGTTTTTCCTGTCAAAATGGACAATTTCACATTTTCCCACATTGTACTCCATTTGCCAGGTCTTTTCCCGCTCACTTAACGTATCCATATCCCTTTGTAGCCTCCTTGTGTTCTCTTCACATTTTGATATCCTACCTATCTTTGTGTCATCAGCAAACTTAGCAACCATACCTTTGATTCTGTCATCCAAGTCATTTATATAAATTGTAAACAGTTGAGGCCCCAGAACTGATCCCTGTGGCACACCACTCATTACATCTTGCCAACCCGAAAATGACCCATTTATGCCCACTCTCCGCTTCCTGTTAGCTAAACAATCTTCTATCCATGCTAATATGTTACCCCCTATACCATGGAGTTCTTATTTTGCATAGTAACTTTTGATATGGCACCTTGTCAAATGCCTCCTGGAAATCTAAGTACAGATCGAACAGTTCCCCTTTATCCACAGCATATGTACTTTTTTAAAGTACTCCAATAAGTTGGTTAAACATGATCCCCCTTTCACAAAACTATGTTGACTCTGCCTCATTACCTTGAATTTTTCTAAGTGCCCTGCTTCAACATCTTTAATAATAAAACTTCTAAGATTTTCCCTATGACAGATGTTAAACTAACTGACCTGTTGTTTTCTGCTTTCTGTCTCTGGTCCTTTTTGAATAAAAGAATTACATTCACAGCAAGAAATTCAATTCAAAATAACCCAGCCGCAAAACTTTTTTACTTAAAAAAGTAAAGGTTAGGTTATTTAGACTCTATTACTCTGGAAGTTACCTAAGAAAAGATAAAGCTACTAACACATGCACACACAAAGATTAGGTTAAAATGAAAATAAAACTGTACATATAAACCTAAAACAAGATTAGTCCATATTCAGTGCAGGCCTGATGTGTTTTGAAGTCGAGGAGTTGCATTGTCTGAAGTGAAGGTTTTGAGGTTGCAGAGTTGTTTCTGCAGCTGTGCTAGCTCTCACTGTTGAATTGCCAGAGGTTGCTTTAACAGGTGACTGCAGCGGTGAGAGTCAATGTTTACAGGGAGGAAAGAAGGTTCCTTACTTCTGGTCTGCAGGTGTGGTATTTTTAGCTATCTAGTTCCTTTACAAAAGACCAGCAGCTATTTTTAGATGTCTTTCTTTGTCTCTCCCTGGGCTGAAGCCTTTTCAACCCCCTGACACCTTCGTTCCCCACCTCCCAGCCTCACCTCCCAATAACACCTTGCTCTCCCATCCTCCTCGCCAATCATATGTAACAGCCCGTGGCCAAGACCATGATGTTCTGAACCAGACCTGAGACATCAACGGAGACCTCCCACCTTCCGTGAGCTGCTTTGTGGTGGAGCCATGTCCATGAGAATCCACCCAGCATGCAATGCACGTGTTCCTCCAGAGTCCGGTAACTGTAGGGCTCCAACATCTTCTTCCCTTTGGTTGTCCGCGACCTGAGCAAGGCCCTAACGGTGAGCTCCAACTTCTGCGCGTCACACTTGTCCAGAGGTGTTCTGGGCTGGCCTGTTTTCCCACCGGCGTAACTGTAAATGTGGCATGGGGGGACGATTGCAGTTGGGCTTTACTTTGCATCCCATTACTGGTTCAGCCTCCAGCAGGATTTGCATTCCACCATGGCGGACACCATCGGATGATCCCGCTGTGCTTTCACGCTGCCGTGAAACTGATTTTTGGCCTTCTCGTCATATTGTACCCCCCCCCACCCCCAAACCTGCCATGACATCCTCTGCCAGCGGGGCCAGACGATCCTGTCCTGATCCTGTCCAAGGCCTGTTTGAGGACTGGGTATGTCTGCTTTTAATCCGCTCGGACCCTTCTGGGAGTTTGACAACTTTACAGTTGTGTGGTCAGGTAACCTGTAACAGCCGTCTGAAAGATCAACTGGGTCCCTTTTAAAGAGGGCATACAAGTTTTTAAACATTTATAATGTTCTCTCGTCTGCTCGGCATGACAATAATAAATAAAACATTACGTTATTTGTTGTGCATAATCATGAAACATCATTACCCATTCTTTAACCCTATATAACAATTATACCACATACTGCTAACATAGCAATTTTATAAAACAGGCTATTAAAACTATATTTCATGAAGAAACTACTTAGTAAATTACATTTCATCAGTAACTGGTTGAGTAAAGCCTCTAATATCATTTTAATATGCTATAGATCTTCCATGGCACTGTTCACTTTGAGCTGGAGGATACACCACAATGAATAATTGTCCCCAGGTTTTGAGAGGCAATGGAATGTCAACGTACTGAAAATCACTATGTATTATTTATTGTCCCAGTCCTGCAACATTAAGAACCCTGTGATATTGAAGCAGACTGGAAAACAGGCAAGCAATGGTCTTGCTGAAAGAAGTGGGAACCTTTAAGTATGCAAATCTGTGTTCAATGCCATCTGTAGAACCCTGTTGAAATTTTGATCTCCCATGGGGACAAGTCATGAGCTGTCCACAGTAACTCTTGCAGCGATGCCCTGAGGCTGAGATGTTTGACCTCTAACAACCACAATTATTTTCCTTTGTGCTAGCATTGCCTCTAACCAGTGGACAGTTTTCACCCTGATTTCTGCTGACTTCAATTTTGCCAGGGCTCATTGATGCCACACTCAGTCAAATGCCACCTTAATGTCAAGGACAGTCACTTGCATCTCACCTCTTGAATTCACCTCTTTTGTCCGTGTTTGGACCGAGGCTGTAATGAGGCCTGGAGCTGAATAACCCAAACTGAGCAATGGTGAGCAGCTTATTGCTGATAGCATTGTCAATGACACCTTCCACCATTTTGATGATGATTGAGAGTAGACTGATGGGGCAATAATTGGCCAGATTGGATTTGTCCTGTTTTTTGTGAACAGGACATATCTGGGCAATTTTCCACTTTATTGCGTAGCTGCCAGTGTTATAGCTACACTGGAACAACTCGGTTAGAGGCATGGCTAGTTCTGGAATACATGATCTCAGTATTATATGGAGGATGTTGTCAGAGCCCACTTCCTTTGTTGTATCCAGTGCTTTAAGCCATTTCTTGACATCACATGGAGTGAATCAAATTGGCTAAAGACTGGCATCTATGTTTGTTGGATCCAGTGCCCTGGTTTGTTGGGGCTAAAGAATCCAGGTTGCACACTTGTATCGGGTTGATTGAGTTTGTACTAAGACGGAGAAGATCTGTAGACCATTTTTAGAAGAAACACATTCTGTTTATTTACAAAAGAAACTCATGAGCTACACTTGTGTGTTTACAACTCAAAATTCTATCTTTACTCTTCAGAGTCTAACTCAAGACTACTGACTACAAAGGTAGCCCACACCGCTCCGCTATTGGATATTAAGATCATGTGATCTTACAATACAACATTTGTCTTCAAGGTACATTACGTATCAGATTGCTACATCCCTCCCCATTTACTCAGAAACGCATTTTACAATTTTACTCAAAATATCAAATTATTCACACATCAATAATTTACAAAGTCAGTCTTTCTAGGGGTTTTCTTATGCGTGTAGACTGTCTCAGCTCTACAGCTTCTGATACTTTATCTGGAACCTCCTTTACTGTAGTTGTCTGAGCAACTGGTTCTTCAGCAGATATCTGCAAATCTGTTTCTTTGATTCTTTCAGGTACAATTGCCCTACAGACACATCTGTACTCAGTTGAGTTCTTTCAACAGGAGACATTGATTCAGTCACAAGCACTGGTGGGATCATTTCTGGGTATTTTGTTTCTCCTCTTCTTACGTGATCCATATGTCTCTGTATGACTCAATCTTCCACTTTCACGTGGTAGGAAAGGGGTCCCGTTACTGCACTTATTTCACCAGACAACCATATTGGTCCTTCTCCAAAGTTTTTCATAAATACTTTCTCTCCTATGTTAAATGTCCTGTCTTGACTGTGACAATCATGTCCAATTTTCTGACTTCCCTGACTCCTTTCCGCCTTCCCCCCCCCCCAAGTTTGTCATAATTAGGCTCAATCTCAATCGGAGATGGCGCTTCATCAACAATTCCACTGGTGTGACAGCTGTTGTTGAATGAGTGGCAGTTCTACAATGGAAAAGAAATTGTTTTAATTTAGTCACTACAGAAACTCCAGACAATTTCTTCATTCCAGATTTGAATGTCTGAACCGCTGTCTCAGCCATCCATTTGAAGAAGGGTGGTATGGTGAAGTTCTCACATGATTAACACCGTTGAAGCTGATAAATCGGTGAAATTCAGCACTCATGAATATTATTCCATTGTCTGATACGACCACTTCATGTAGTCAATTGATTGCGAAATTTTGTTGTAGCTTGTCCAGTGTAACAGAAGATGTCGCTGACCTCACTTCATATATGTTCATCCATTTTGAATGTGCATCAATGATAACTAGAAACATGGTTCCCAAAAAAGGTCCCACATAGTCAATGTGTACTTACACCTACGGCCTTCGTGGCCACTCCCAGAGGTGTAATGGAGCTGTTTCAGGTAGTTTTAGTACTTGCTGACACTGCATACAACTTCTCCCTAAGTTTTCCATTTCTCCAGCCATCCCAGGTCACCATAAATAGCTGCGTGCTATTGCCTTCATTATGCAAATTCTGGGATGTGCACTGTGAAGTTCAGATAACAATGGGGCTTTCATCCTTGTGGAGGAACAATCACTCGAGCACCCCACAATAAGATACCTTCTAGGCTGGTTATCTCATATCTTCTCTGGAAATACGGTTTTATTTCATCAGATTCTTGTTCATGTGACTAACCATGAAGAACTTGATCTCGCACTTTGGATACGACTGGTCTCGATTTGTCTGACCTTAATCAGTCTAGCACATATTGGTGATGAGCCCAGGAAGTTTAATAATAGAATGAATTCTTGAGGATTTGGAACATCCTCCTCTTTTACTTGCATGGGAAAATGACTGAGGCATCTGTGCTTGCATTTTGACTTCCGGGTCTACGAATGAAAGTGTACTCATACGCTGCCAAGATCAATGCCCATCTTTGTACTCTTGCTGAGGCTATAGGTAGTATAGCGTTGTCTTTGCTGAATAATCCTAATAATGACTTGTGGCCCAATATGATAGTAAAATGATGACTGTGTACATATTGATGAAACTTTTTAACACTAAAAATGATTGAGACCTTTTTCTATTTGAGAGCACCCTTCTTCTGCTGTATTGAGTGTTCGCGATACATATCTTGTAGGTTGTTCTGATCCATCATCCATTCGATGGGTAAGCACTGCTCCCACTCCATAAGGAGATGTATCACACGTTAATATCAGCTCTTTTTGCCCACAACGCGACCTGAAAATCCTGCCCATGGAGATCAAAGTTGCATACTGTATTCCAGGTGTGATCTCAACAAAGCCCTGTGCAACTGTAGCAAAACTTCTTTATTCTTGTACTCCCATCCACTTGCAATAAAGGGCAACTTGGCATTTGCTTTCCCAATTGCTTGTTACACCTGCATGCTAATTTTCTGTGTTTCTTATACGAATCCATCCAAGTCAAACTGAACATCAACATTTACAAGTTTTTTGCCTTTTAAAAAGAATCTTGCTTTTCTATTATGACCAAAGTGAATAACCTTGCACTTCCCCACATTATACTCCCATCTATCACCTGTTGTGCACTCACCTAACCTGTCTGTATCTCTTTGCAGACTCTCATGTGTTCTCCTCGCAGTTTGCATTCCCATATAGCTTTGTATTCTTAGCAAACTTTGATTATTACTCTGTCTCTTTGTCTAAGTTATTAATCTTGATTGTAAGTAACTGAGGCCCAAGCACTGATCCTTGTGACACTCCACTAATCACAGCCTGCAAGACTGAAAATGCTCCATTTATCCCTTTTCTCTGCTTTTTGTCCATTGATTGATCCTCTGTCCATGCTATTATATCATCCAAATTCCATGAGCCATTATCTTGTGTATTAATCCTTTGTGTGGCACCTTATCTAATGCCTTTTGGAAATCCAAGTATCCATTGGTTCCACTTTATCTACCCTACTAATTACATCCTCAAAAAATAAATTTGTCGAACATGATTTCCCTTTCATAAAAACTATGTTAACTTCTTCTAATCATGCTATGTTTTTCTAAGTGCATTGTTAAGAATTCCTTAATAATAGATTCCAGCACTTTTCTGATGACTGATGCCATGATAACTGACCTGTAGCTCCCCGTTTTCTCTCGCCCTCCTTTTTTGACTAGCGGTATTACATCTACTAAATTCCAATCTGCTGGGACCATATCAGAATCTAGGAAATTTTGGAAAATCATAACCAGTGCGTTCATTATCTCTGCAGCTCTCTCTTTTAGAACTCGAAGATGGAGGCTATCAGGTCCTGGGAATGTATCGGAGTATAGTCCCTTGAGTTCATCCAGTACTTTTTCTCTGCTGATATATTTTTCATTCATTCATGGGATGTGGGCTTCGCTGGCTGGACCAGCATTTATTGCCCATTCCTAGTTGCCCTTGAGAAGGTGGTAGTGAGCTGCCTTCTTGAACTGCTGCAGTCCATGTGGTGTAGGTATGCCCACAGTGCTTTTAGGGAGTTCCAGGATTTTGACCCAGCGACAGTGAAGGAACGGTGACATATTTCCAAGTCAGGGTGGTGACTGACCTGGAGGGGAACTTCCAAGTGGTGATATTCCTATCTGCCTGCTACCCTTGTCCTTCTAGATGGTAGTGGTCATGAGTTTGGAAGGTGCTGTGTAAGGAGCTGTGGTGAATTTCTGCTGTGCATCTTGTAGATGGTACACATGCTGCTACTGTGCGTTGGTGATGGGGGGAGGGAATGTTTGTGGATTTGGTGCCAATTAAGTGGGCTGCTTTTTCCCAGAGGGTGTTACGCTTCTTGATTACCTTAATTTCTTCACTCTAATTAGCACTCAGGTTACCCTGTATTTCAGATATGTAACTTGTGAAGAAAAGCACAAAATATTTGTTCAATGTCTCTGCTATTCCATTATTCCCCATCATAATTTCTCCTGCGTCTACTTCCAAGGGACCAATGTTTACTTTGGCTACTCCCTTCCTTTTCATATACTTGTAAAAGCTCTTACAATTTGTTTTAATATTCCTGGCTAGTTTACTGTCATATACTACTTTTCCCCTTTTTATCAGCTTTTTGATGGCCCTTTGCTGCTTTCTAAAACACCCCCAATCCTCAGACTTACTACTAATCTTTGCAACATTATAAGCATGTTCTTTTCATCTAATACTATCCTTAATCTCCTGAGGAAGACACAGATGGATCTTTCTTGTTAAGTTTCTGTTTTTCATTGGAAGGTATTTTTGTTGAACATGTTGAATTGTTTCTTTTAATGTTAATTTACTATCATTCCTTTCAGTCTATTTACCCAATCAACCCTAGCCAGCTCCCTACTCATATCTATGTTATTGGGTTTGTTTAAGTTTAAGATTCTGTTTGTGATTGGAGTATGTCATTTTCTTAATGTGGATTTCAATTGTATTATGATCAGTATTTCCCAGTGGATCATTTACCATGGCACTACTAAATAATCCTGCCTCATTACACAATGCTAGATTTAAGATAGCTTTATCCCTAGTTGGTTCTGCAACATATTGCTCCAGAAATTCTCATAAAAGCATTCTAGAAACTCAAGACCACCCTTGCGAATTTGATTGGTCCAGTCTATAAGAAAATTAAAGTCCCCCAGAACTTTTACATTGCTTGTTACAAGCTCCAATATTTCTTGTTTAATGCTCTGTTGAATGGTATAACTACTGTATTCGACCCAGGAAATGACCATTTCCAACAACCTTGACATTCAAAGGTTATTACCATCGCTGAAACCCCACTATCAACATCCTGGGGCTTTCCATTGACCAGAAACTGAACTGGACTAGTCATATAAATACTGTGGCCACAAGAACAGGTCAGATGCTAGGAATCCTGCAGCGAGTAACTCAACTCCTGACTCCTCAAAGCTTGTCCACATGGTACAAGTCAGGAGTGTGATGGAATACTCTCCACTTGCCTGGATGAGTGCAGCTCCCACAACACTCAGGAAGCTTGACACCATCCAGGATGAAGCAGCCCACTTGATTGGCACCACATCCACAACCATTCACTCCCTCTACTACCAATGCACAGTGGCAGCAGTGTGTACCACCTACAAGATGCACTGCAGGAATTTACCAAGGCACCTTCCAAACCCATGACCACAACCAGAAGGATCAAGGGCAGCAGGCACATGGGAACACCACTACCTGGAAGTTCCCCTACAATCCACTCACCATCCTGACCTGGAAATATATCGCCATTCCTTCACTGTTGCTGGGTCAAAATCAAGGACCTCCCTTCCTAACATCACAGTGGGTGTACCGACACCACATGCATTGCAGTGGTTCAAGAAGGCAGCTCACCATCACCTTCTCAAAGGCAATTAGGGATGGGCAATGAATGCTGGCCTAGCCAACGGTGCCTATATCCAGTAAATGAATTACAAAATAGGTGGTTCAGCACCATTTTCTCAGCAGCAGTAATCAAGGATGGGCAACAAATACTATCCAAGCCAGCAATGCCAACATCCCATGAAAGGATTAATAAAAAAGTACCAGTGGTACTCGTACCAGTGCTTCTGACCCTTGCTATTCCTAATCTCCACCCATATTGATTCTGCTTCTTGATTTTCTGAGCAAAGATCCGTTTTTATTAATGTTCTTATGTCATCCCTTATTAGAAGATCTACCCCTTCTCCTTTGCCATTCTGTCTGTCTTTTTGAAATGTTGTGTACCCTGGAATATTTATTTCCCAACTGTTATGATCAGGTGAGGAGGGGTCGACTGGTTTCCCTCTTTCCCGCTCTTCATTTGACCACAAGGGCTTTTTTAAAAAAGGATGTGCTTGCTAATTCAGTAGGTATTTAACTGTTTACATGCTGTGACTGTAAAAGATACACACAGACAGGTTTCCTTGTAAGTTTTTTTTGTAAAAAGGAAAGGAGATAGTATTTATTTTAGTTAACATCCGATTCAAATAAAAATAATAAAAATACTCTGACTCTCAAATATACATTCAAGAGTCACACACAAATGCACGTGGGCACACACACACAAACATACACACAAACAGCTGAGGTAAAAAGTGGTAGGATAGATTAAGCAGTCGTTTTAAAGACCAATATAAGTTAGTAATACATAGATCTTGTAGATGATGACTTGGCTAGTTTAAGGTTGGACCTGATGGACCCTCTGGATTCAGTGTCAAGATGGTTTAAAGATGTTGGTGGATGATTTATCTTTTCTTATGGAGTCACCAGCTGCTGGGTTGATCCTTAAAACACTGAAGGATGGATGAAGAGAGAGAGAGAGAACCCCACTCGGGGTCTTACTTCCTCAGCATCTTTTCTGCTTCTGCTGCGACCTGGAGCAAAGCAGTTTCTCAAACACAAAAGAGTGGGTTAGTTGGCTCATCACATGATCCCCACTCACCAATTGACCAGTTACCCAAACTATTCATAGCAAGCTTATTTCAGGACCATGGCATAGACAGGATTAGATTATGGCTGAGTGAGTTCCCTTCCCAACCAGAGTCCATTGTCAAAAGTGATTATGTTTAATGGCTTGTTCCCCTCCCAGGTGAATACCCAGGGGGTGTTTGGATGTTTTGTGAATGGGTCAGGAGATGTCATCATTCACATTTCTCTAATTTCTTTGATGGTTCCTTCCAGACTGGCTGATTCAATTTTTAATGGATTTGGAATGTGTAAGATACTGTCATGCAAATGTTCATCCATCTTAGAAGCTGTTGTTTTAAGTCTCTGGAATGCAGTTTCAGTCTTTTAAAACTCAACCGGTGGTTTCAGATCAATAACTAAATGTTTCTGACATAAAGCATGGCTTTATAACACCAACTGAGATAACCTTTAACCATGTCTCTGTAATGGTGATTAAATCTAAACCATTTATCTCTATTTGTGCCATTAAGTCATCTATCTTATTGTGGATGTTCTGTGCATTCAGATAAAGTGACTTCAATTTTATTTTTTACTACAATTCCCTGCATGGACCTTACTCTCTGATGTACTGTTACTGTTACACTCTCTGTCACTTCCTGTCACACTCACCCTGTCTTTGCTCACATCAATATACTTTCTTATTGCCTCAACTTTTATCTTCGGATTTCTAAATCTCCATTCATCCATACCCTTCTCCACCTCGTTAGTTTAAAGCTATTGTTCCCTAATTTGACCATATTTTCTGGTGCACTATTATGTTAGTATATACTGTCCCTTCCTGTTACACTCTTGTTACCATTACCCCTATCACTACCCTGCACTATTACCTTGTCCTTTCACTTTAACTTTCCAAATCTCCTCTCATGTGAAATGTGAAACCTTACCATCACCACCCTTCCCCCACTATTTAACTTAAAGCCCTCCCCATAGCCTTAGTTATATGACTCGCCAGGACACTGGTCCCAGCACGGTTCAGGTAAAGTCCATCCCAATGGTACAACCCCCTCTTTCCCCAGTACCGGTGCAGGTATCCCATGAGTTGAAACCCATTTCTCCCACACAAATCTCTGAGTCATGCATTCAACTCTGTGACCTTATTTTTGCATGTGCATTAAGTAGTAAGTTAAAGATTGTTACCTTTGAGGTTCTGCTTCTTAATTTAACCCCTAGTTGTTCATTCTCCCTCAGCAGAATTTCTTTCTTAATCCTACCTATGTCATTAGGACCCAGGTGCATCAATTGACAATTGAATCCACCCTTCCCACTCCAAGTTTCTCCCTAGCCTTGATGAGATGTCTTTAGCTCTGACACTGGGCAGATAACACAGCCTTTGGGACTCTCACTCTAAACTGTATTTGTCCTACTAACTATACTGCCCACTACCACAGCTACATTCCTTTTTACTCTCCCTGCTTGACCACGCTGCTGTGGTCAGTTTGTTCATCCACCCTGCATTCGCTACACTTGTCTACACAAGCTGCAAGACCCTTGAGCTTGTTGAACAATTGGAAGGGCTGAGGCTCCTCTACTGATACCTTCTGAGGCCCCATACCTCCCTCACTAGCCCTCACACCCACTTGCCCAAGGTCAAGGACCAAATCAGAAGTATCTAGCTTAAGGAGTGTGACCGCTTCCTGGAACAACACGTCCAGTAACCTTCCTCCTCCCTTATTCATTGCAGTGTCCAAAACTCAGACTCCAGCTCATCAACTCTGAACCAAAGTTCCTCAAGCTGCAGATACCTACTGCAGATGTGGTTGCCATAGATCACACTAGTGTCCATCAGCTGCCACATGCTACCGCTGCAATACGCCACCTGCTTTGCCATCTTTATCGTGTTTTATTTAACTAATTAAGTACCAAATTTAGGTATTATTCAGCTGTTATCTGTAATTATATTAAGCAGTTTAACTCGTTAAGCAATAAATTTAATGCAATACTTAAATCTCCCCTTTTACAGAGGTAAAATCTTAAAAGTCACTAACTAGTTACTTACCTGCCCACCTAGTTATTGCCTTTGAACACTCACCAGTAACTGGAGGCTGAAAAAAGGTATAAAAAAAGCACGACCTTCTCCCTCTGCGCTGAATTTCCATTGCACCAAATTCGCAAGTTAGCACTCATCCCTCAGCACAGGGGTTGAATTTGGTGGGGGAACAAAGGTGTCAGGGGGATGAAGTTGATGGTGTGCAGGTGTCAGGGAGGGGTAAAGTTGGGGGGGTGGGGAAGGTGTGGGGGAGGAAGGTTTAACAGGGAGGAAGGTATAAAGGGCAGGAAGGTGTATGGAGGGGGAAAGGTGTAAGGGGGGATGGAATGTCAAGGTGAACGTACGTGGAAGGGGTCTGTGGAGTCAATGTGAGTTTCCTGGGGAGCGAACTGAGGATGGGTGTGGTAGGAGGGAATGGTGAGTATGAGAGGTAGCAGGTAGGATGGGAAAATGAGGGTACATCAGTACCATCAGAAGGGATAGCAAGGATGGTTGGTGGGGGACATGGAGGCAAACACGGACATGGGGGTGTGATTTTCAGGAAGGTAGGGACCATGCACGTTCAGCTAGACATTTGTGAAGGAGAAGAGTAGGGTAACAGGGGGAGGGTAAGGTGATGCCAGGGGGATCTACTGTGATGGGGGAAAGGACATGAGTGACTCGAGGAGGGGAAAGGATGGGGGAAGCTTATCAAAATCTTAACAACTATCATGTTGTACAAATTGAAAGTGAACGGAACCTCATATTGGACGGGTACAGGTGCTACATGGGAGTGCGATCAGTGGGTGGGCGGAGACGCAGGTCAGCTCAGATGAGAAAGAGAACCCCAGCAGGCAGCATTGAAAATGCTCAGGACAATGAGATGAGCGTGATGAATGAAGGCTCTGCCTGCATTCGAGAGTGCTTTGACGAGGCAATGAAAGGCCGTCACCCACATTTCTGCCTCTAGATTCACTCCTGGTCTGGCTGCGTGCAGCTGAACTGCTAGTTGGAGGTTGTGGGGCGGGGGTATAGAGGGCATGCAGGGAGAGGACTCGCGAAGCCTGTAAATGAAGCTGAAAGACAACATTACACATTATTCAGTGAAAGCGATCATATTTTCAGCTTATAAAGCGACAAAATGTGTTCACCCGTGCAACCACTTGTGATGTGATCAAAATTTTTTAACTTTTCCAGGCCCACCACTTCTAGGTGCTGCCCTACATCCACAGAAGGGGTCGAGACAGCCTGTGGAATCATTGGCCCAGTTGCCTCTGATGACTTCAGCGTGCGTCCTCTGGTGAGCCAAGGTCTTGAGGAACTCACCCAAGGCTACCGTGACCAAGTGCAGGTCTGCACGCATCTCCGTGTTCTGCTGGACCAGGGTCTCCATGGCATCTGCCATCCTTCCCGTGGAGACCTCCATGCATGCACATGTGGGCACCACTTCATCAAAGAGCAGGCAGGCACACTGCTTTGACTTGCGTGCCGCTCTATTGAGGGCTTCCAACAGCTTTGCATGATGTTCCCCTGCCTTCTGCTGACTCCCCACGATCAGTTGGAAGGCCGAATCCAGAGGTTTGTTATCTGACACCAATATGCCAGACTCTTCTCCAGCAGTCCTCCGAGTGCTGGGAAGCTTGGCTGAACCTGTCTCCTCCTGCTGCGGGCTGTGCAATGGCCACCAGATTGTGAACACGAGCCTGCTCTACATCTGGGTCCCACCAAGGTGTGTGTCTCTGCACTGGTGGAGGGTGTGGGTAAGCGCTGTGACGGGTCTTCCGGGCTGCTTATTTCAGTGGAGGAGGTGTCCTCTTGACTGGCGGTGAGGACCTGGATGGAGTTGAGGGACTGGCTGGCTAAGGGAGTTGGTCGCTTGGCAGAGCTCCCTGTGAAACAAAGTAGAGATAATTAGTGCATGGCAGCAGTGTCAAAAACAGGAAAGAACACTCACAGTTGCCTTGAGGGATGGTGTGGTGCAGGATCCACACGTGGGTGTTCGTCGCTGACCTCACCATCGCCGGAGGCACGGTGCACGTCTTCACCAATCACCGCAATGGCACGCTCCTCAAAGTGAGTGAGGGACCTAATGTGGGCCACTCCACCTCCAGTCTGGGACCCCTTCCTCCTGTTGTGAACCAGCTTCTCCTGCATGCAGACAGATGGAGAGAGTGTCAGCAGGATGCATGTCACGGCAGATGGTAAGGATGAGTGGAATGTTTCTGTGGTGAGTGGAGCCAGGAACAGAAGAGGATGCAAGCTCCAGAGCATATGAGCCTGATGGAGATGTGAGGATGTGTGTGAGAGTTAGTGGTGTTGTCCCTTGTGGTGTGAGATCCCTGTGGATGTGTGATGGGTTTGGGAGCGTGTTTTGAGAGTGATGAGGTGGTTGACTTGACTTACCCTGGCGGAACAGTTGAGAGCATTCATCCTCTTCTGCACTGGATGGCTGACCTCCTCTGTGCGTCGGTGGCACTGAATGCTGCTGCCATCGCCTTCCAAGCTGGATTGATGACTCTGGTGGACCTCCTGTGGCCAGAGCGGGGGTTGAGGTCATCACGGTGAGCCTCAACGGCGTCCAAAAGGCACTCCAGTGAGGCCTCACTAAATTTGGGAGCTGCCATCTATCTTTGCTTTCGGGGCCATCTGCTGCCTGGAGCAGTCCTGGTCTGTAGACATAAAGTAGGCTGTGCTCTGGTGCACTTTAAGTATGGGGCCTGGAGTGAGGAAGCACTGAGGTCATGGTGTGGCAGGCAAATCCAAGCCCGCCCACCAGCAACCTAGCATGTTTACCGTGAATGTATTATACATGAGGTGGGACACGCTTGGAAGCTGACGATACAGTGTAAAAACCCACCATTGTGGCTGGTGGCAAAAACATCGTTTTTCACGTCCACTACTGCACTTAGTGCAATTCAGGGATGATTCCGCCGAAAGAGTAGGCATAAGTGTTGCCAAGATGTGATGGGTGGAGTGCCACAAGGATCAGTGTTGGGGTCTCAACAATTTACAATTTATATTAATGTCTTGGATGAAGGGACTGAATATAAAGTTGCTAAATTTGCTGAGTACACAAAGATAGGTAGGAAAATAAGTTGTGAAGAGGACATAAGGAGCCTGCAAAGGGATAGGGGTGATTAAGTGAGGGGCAAAAATGAAGTATAACGTGGGCGAATGTGAACTTGTCCACTTTGGCAGGAAGAACAGTAAAACAGTATATTATTTAAATAGAGGGAGATTGCAGAACTCTGACGTACAGAGGGATCTGTGTGTGCTAGTACATGAATCACAAAAAAGCTAGTATGCAGATGTAACAAGTGATTAGGAAGCCAAATGGAATGTTTTCATTTATTGCAAGGAGAATGGAGTCTCAACATAGGGATGTTTTGCTGCAATTGTATAGGGCATTGGTGAGACCAAATCTGGAGTACTGTGTACAGTTTTGGACTCCTTATTTAAGAAAGGATATAAATGTGTTCAAATCAGTTCAGAGAAAGTTCATGTGACTGATTCCTGGGATAGGGAGTATTATCCTATGAGGAAAGCTTGAACAAGCTGGGCCTATATCCATTGGAGTTTAGGAGAATGAGAGGTGATCTTATTGAAACACAGAAGATCCTGAGGGGACTTGACAGGGAGGGGGTGCTAAAAGGATGTTCCCTCTTGTGAGAGTGACCAAATTAGAGGGACACAATTTAAAAATAAGGGGTCTCCCATTTAAGATGGAAATGAGGAAAATTCTTTCTCTCAGAGGGTTGTGAGTCCTTGGAACTCTCTTCCTTAGAGAGCGTTGGAGCCAGGGTTATTGAATGTTTTTAAGGCAGAGGTATATAGATTCTTGACTAACATATGGGTCAAAGGATATTGTGGGTAAGTGCAAATGTGCAGTTGAGGCAACAATCAGATCAGCCATGATCTTATTGAATGGCGGAGCCGGCTTAAGGGGCTGAAAGGCATACTTCTGCTCCTAATTCATATGTTCATATGTCTCTGATTGGATTAGGACTAATGCCATGGTTTCAGTGATTGGCAGAGTCCCAATGGCAGAAATGCCACATACTAGGCAGTGTGTTAGTGATATTCAAGCGCAGGCAGGTCAGTAAACCACAGAGCCAAAGGAAAAAACAACCCCAAAGCATTAAATAGCAGTGCAGTGAGTAATGAGCAGTGCAGAGTTACAGCTGGAATGGTGTCAGAATCAAAAGGAGCCATCGAGACGAATTCCAATCCTGGGAGAGCAAGGAGGTGCCATGCGGTGAAATATTCAACAGACATGTTGTGGAACTGAAGGGTCACCTTTCAACTGGAGAGAAGATAAGTTATTGCATGCAGAGAAATGTGAAGTGATATATTCCGGTAGGAAGAATGAGGAGTTGCAAGATAAACTAAATTGTACAGTACAATTTTAAAGGGCAATTAGATACACAAGTCTTTGAAGGAGGCCGGACAAGTTGAGAAGGCTTTTAAAAAAGAACATATGGGATCCTTGGTTTTATTAATAAAGGTGAAGAGTACAAAAGCAAGGAAGTAAGATTATCCTTCAAAAGCACTGGCCTCAGTTGGATTATTATGTTCAGTTTTGGCCACCATATTTTAGGAAAGATATGGAGACCCCAGAGAGGGTGCAGAAGAGATTTACTGGAATGGTACCAGAGATGAGGGACTATGTGGAGAGATTGAAGAAGCTGCCGTTCTTTCTCCTTTGAGCAACTCAGAAGGAGTTTTGGTAGAGGTGTTCCAGATCATGAACAATTTTGATAGAGTAAATAAGAAGAAACTGTGGAATCTTACTGACTGACTTTTTAAACAAGAAACATTTTTAGCTCCTGACCCCAAAAGGTTTCTGATGCCCACCCACCTGCACCATCTTTCTGGAGGCAGCCTGTTAATTGGCCGCCTCCAGGAGTCCTGCCCTTAAGGACCGTGGGCAGGCTGCACATGTGGAAGGGCCAGTTAGAGTGCCTGGGGATGTGGGCAGCTGCAGCCCCACTGTGAGAGGCGGACATTGCTGCTGTAGGTAGGAGAAAAATAGAGGTGCCTTAGCTGTGAACACTTTTAAAGGTTTAAAAATTAAATGTGGTCACAACTGCTAGGTCATTATTGTGGAGGGGGACAAGGCATAATGGGCCAAATGGCCTTGTTCTATATGTATCATTCTATGATTCAATGAAATGCTCCATCTGGCTTCTGCTATGCACCCCAGCACTGGGGCCCTCCTAAAAAACAACACCTTTAAAACAATTTCTAACTTAGAAGAACATAAAATAGTCAGAATTTCCAGAGATGTGACAAATTCCAATTGATTAAGCTCACATCAGCCTGGACTGCATTCAGATCCAACTTCAGCATTGATGTTTCACCCAGTGCACAAAACATCATCTCAGGTTTAAGTGCAAGTCTATGTGCTCTGGGATGTTTAACTGTTATGACTAATTTATTTCCTAAATACGAACATTCCTGTATGTTGCATAGAAAATACAATGCAATGCCTGAATACCATTCTAATTCATGCAAAGCCGTCTATTCATAAATATCTAGTTCAGCATAAAGGCATGAAGAATTGTAAATGAGAGATTAACATCACAGTTGTGAATATTTGATCAGAGTTGACAGTCTATGTTTTGACATAGCTTATTAAAAACAATTTGCAGCCTGTGGTAAAGTGGAGTGCTATGTATCTTTAAGAGAATGTAGTTAGTTGGCCACGTGACTGTATCGACCAATCCTTACACAGCACGGGCTTCTTGGTTAACTATAACACCAGAGCTGGAGGTGATTGAAGAAGCAAACGTGGTGTTAGTGGTTCTGTTCTTCGTTCCAATAAACTACCAGTGTTTGTTCAGTTAACTGGTCTCTCTGCCTATATTGTTTCAAGCACCAACTAATGTGTTAATATCAAGGGAGCAGCTAGTGTTTGCCGAACAAAGCAAACCTGATAACCAAAAATGTAAAACAGCCTTTTATCTATTGTAGGTGGGAAGTCTCGTGGTGCAGTGAATAGCCTCCCTGCCCCTAAGCCAGAAGCTCTGAAATCGAGTCTCACACCAGGACTTGGTTCATAATGCGGCCAAGCAGGTTGAGTGTCAACCTGCAAATTGTTGCAACGCACAAAATGGCAGATGGAAGAGCGGGTGAAATTCCTGGTCAGCCATGCAATGGAAAGAACTTCGGAGCTTCTCCCATCACTACCCAAAACTCCAGGTTACAACATGCAAGTACATGTTGCCACAGCAACTCGGACTTCCTGGCTGAATTGTAACACGTTACCTCCATCATCTACTGTGGAGTAAACATTAGGTAAAAGGCACTTTAGATGATTTAATAATCGTTATGATCTCAGTGGGTTGGAAGTTAAGTGAGGAAGACCCAGAACTGACTACGATGTGACATCACTGGCTGAAGCAGAGAAAATTTGTCAAAATCTGAAAAACTGGCAGACAAGGATCAGTTCAAGGTGATTTTCTTTCTCTGACAATAATTGCTTAATCGTGGACTTTATTTGTTGAGACATAGGAAGCTTTCTTGCCATATAGGTTGTTTTGCATCAGCAGCATTAAATTTTTATACAATGCCCTTTAATGTTAGGAAATATTTCAAGATACTGCGTAGAGGAGGAAAGGAACACATGTTCAGCCTTTGTGGGCAAGTTAGAAGAGGCAAAGTTCCATTGATTTTGAAAGAAAGAGATTGACATATTTGTGACCCTGCTGCAGAAAGAAGTGGAGTTTTTTTTTTTCTCCAGCATAGAATCTATCCTGCCCTTCATCCAATTTTACTACTCTCATTTTGTTATTTTTTTTTTGCAGCTAACCGAGGTGAAGGATGTCAGTGCGATGAACTACATGTAATGGATCATTTTCTAAAATTCCCATTTAGAAGCAAGTTAAATCACTATCTTCTCTACCAGTAGGTGTCAGGCATGCACTTTATAATATAATAGTAATTATTATTAGTTTCACTTTCTTGATCTTTTGCATCAGACTATTCCCACCTGAAATGATAGGGAAGCAATCTACGCCAAGACAACTTTTAATGGTCCAAAAATATGCACGGGGGAGCTATTAGTTCCTGTGCAGTGGGATCAATGTTCCATTTTTTTGTTGTGCATGGCTTATTCATTCAAGTGTACAAGACCTTTAAGTTATGTTGTGCGGCCATTCACATGGGGATTTAATGGGGCTGACATGTGCTCGGCCTGTATGGGAACTTCCAGGCTGCTAGGTGGCCACTTTGCCACGCATTTGAAAAGAAACATTAGTGGTGATGTACCACCGCCCACTGCAGGGAGCTGACCTGTTCTTTTTATTCATTCACGGGATATGGCTGTCGCTGGCTAGGCCAACATTTATTGCCCATCCTTAATTAACCTTGAGAAGGTGGTGGTGAGCTGCTTTCTTGAACCGCTGCAGTTCACATGCTGTGAGTAACCCACGGTGCTGTTAGGTAGGGCGTTCCAGGATTTTGACTCAGCAACAGCGATATAATTCCAAGTCAGAATGGTGAGAGTCTTGGAAGGGAACTTCCAGGTGTTAGTGTTCCTGTGTGTCTGCTGCCCTTGTGCTTCGAGATGGTAGTGGTCGTGGGTTGGGAAGGTGCTGCCTAAGGAGGCTTGGTGATTTCCTGCAGTACAACTTGTAGATGGTACACACTGCTGATACTGTGCATCAGTGGTGGAGGGAGTGAATGTTTGTGGAAAGGGTGCCAATCAGCAGCATTAAGTTTGCTGCTTTCACCTAGATGGTATCAAGCTTCTTGAGTGTTATGGGAGCTGCACTCATCCAGGCAAATAGAGAGTGTTCCATCACACTCCTGACTTGCGCCTTACAGATGGTGGACAGGCTTCGGGGAGTCAGGAGGTGAGTTACTCACTGCAGGATTCTGAGGCTCTGACCTGCTCTTGTAACCATAGTATTTATATGGCTAGTCTATTTCAGGTTCTGGTCAATGGTAACCCCCAGGATTTTGATTGTGGGGGGTTCAGCGATGGTTGTCAAGGGGCAACGGTTGGATTCTCTCTTGTTTGCAATGTTCGTTGCCTGGAACACGATTGGCATGAATGTTACTTGCCACTTGTCAGCCCAAGCCTGGATATTGTCCAGGTCTTGCTACATTTAGACATGGACTGCTTCAGTACCTGAGTCGTCGCAAATGGTGCTGAGCATTGTGCAATCATCAACGACCATCCTCACTTCTGACCTTATGATGGAAGGTAGGTCAATGATGAAGCAGCTGAAGATGGTTGGGCCTAGGACACCACCCTGAGGAACTAATGCAGTGATGTCCTGGAGCTGAGTTGATGGACCTCCAACAACACAACCATCTTCCTTTGTGCTAGGTATGACTCCAACCAGCAGAGAATTTTCCCCGTTTCCCATTGACTCCAATTTTGTTAGAGCTCCTTGATGCCACACTCGATCAAATGCTGCCTTGATGTCAAGGGCAGTCACTCTCACCTCACCTCTGGAGTTCAGCTCTTTTGTCCATGTTTGAACCATGGCTGTAATGAAGTCAGGAGTTGAGTAGCCCTGGCGGAACCCAGGCTGTTAATCAATGCCACTTAATCGTACTGTTAATGACCCCTTCCATTGCTTTACTGATGATCGAGAGTAGACTGATGGGGCAGTAATTCGCTGGGTTGGATTTGTCCTGCTTTTTGTGTACAGGACATACCTGGACAATTTTCCACATAGCCAAATAGATCCCAGTGTTGTAGCTATACTGGAACAGCTTAGCTAGGTGTATGGCAAGTTCTGGAGCACAAGTCTTCAGTACTATTGCCAGAATATTGTCAAGGCCCACAGCCTTTTCAGTATCTAATACCTTCAGCCATTTCTTGATATCACGTGGAGTGAATCAATTGGCTGGAGACTGGCATCTGTGATGCTGGGGACCTCCGGAAGAAGCCAAGATGAATCATCCACTCGGCACTTCTGGCTGAAGATTGTAGCCAATGCTTCAGCCTTATCTTTCGCGCTGATGTGCTGGGCTCCTCCATCATTGAGGATGGGGATATTTGTGAAGCCTCCTCCTCCAGCGAGTTGTTTAACTGTCCACCACCATTCACAACTGGATGTTGCCGGATTGCAGAGCTTAGATCTGATCTGTTGGTTGTGGGATTGCTTAGCTGTGTCTATTACTTGCTGCTTATGCTGTTTGGTACACAGTAGTCCTGTATTACAGCTTCACGAGGCTGACACCTCACTTTTAGGTATGCCTGGTGCTGCTTCTGGCATGCCCTCCTGCACTCTTCATTGAACCAGGGTTGATCCCTTGGCTTGATGGTAATGGTAGAATGGGGGATATGCCGGGCCATGAGGTTACAGATTGTGTTCGAGTACAATTCTAGTGCTGCTGATGGCCCACAGTGCCTCATGGATGCCCAGTCTTGAGTTGCTAGATCTGTTTGAAATCTATCCCATTTAGCACGCTGGTAGTGCTACACAACACGCTGGAGGGTATCCTCAATGTGAAGCCAGGGCTTCATCACCACAACTGTGCGGTGGTCACTCCTTCCGGACTGCATCCCACCGCCACCTCTGCTGGGCCTGTACTGCCAGTGGGACCAGGTGATGATAGCAGAATTTCTTCCCTAAAGGGCATTAGTGAACCAGATGAGTTTTTATGACAAGTTATGTTCAACATGGAAGAGCACTGATTCAGCAGCTGAGGGAGGGTGGTACGTGATAATCAGCAGGAGGTTTCCTTGCACACATTTGACCTGATGCCATGAGACTTCATGGGGTCCAGAGTCGATGTTGAGGATGCCCAGGGCAATTCCCTCCCGACTGTATACCACTGTGCCGCCATCTCGGCTGGGTGTGTCCTGCCAGTGGGACAGGACAAACCCAGGTATGATGATGGTGGTGTCTGGGACATGGTCTGCAAGGTAAGTTTCCATGAGTATGACTATGTCAGGCTGTTACTCGACTAGTCAGTGAGACAGCTCTCCCAGTTTTGGCACAAGCCCCCAGATGCTAGTAAGGAGGACTTTGTAGGACCGACAGGGATCGGGTTTTACTGTTGTCATTTCTGGTGTCTAGGTCGATGCCAGGTGGTCTGTCCAGTTTCATTCCTTTTAGGCTTTTTAGCAGATTGATACAACTGAGTGGCTTGCCAGGCCACCAGGTAAGGATGGCAGATTTCCTTCCCTAAAGGGCTTCAGTGAACCAGATAGGTTTTTACCACAGTCAACACTGGTTTCATGGTCACCATTAGATTTTTAATTCCAGATTTTTATTGAATTCAGATTCGAACCTGGGCCCCCAGAGCATTATTCTGGGTCGCTGGATCACTGGCCAAGCAACAATACCACTACACTACCGCCTCCCCATGTTCCCATTGGTCCTGCCTGTCTGTGGCCTGCAGTCAGGCTGTAATTTTGCAGATGGCATACGTTCTGTTGTCATCCCTAGCAAAAGCTGGAGTTTCCTATCCATTTTGTTGTTCATAGAATCATAGGCCAGAATTTTTTGGATGCTGGAGTTTCCTGCAGCCCCGTCTAAAAAGGGCTGATGGGGAACGCAACTCTGCTCCTAACGGCTGTCCCACAACTGTAGTTATTGACTGGAGGCAGCAGCCCCCTCCCCCCCACACAACCCCCCAAAATCCTACATCCGAAAACTGCCAGCCAATTAGCAGCACCATCAAGAATAGTGGTCACAAAAGTGCTGGGAGCCCAGGATGCAGGTAAGTTTGGGGTCTCTCACCAGAGATAGCGGAGGTGGCACCAGGGTAGGGGGTGGGAGGGGAGTGGGGGCTGAGTTGTAAAGGTGAGGAGGAAGGGGACACTCGGGCAGCTGGGTGGTGCAGCAGAACTCGGGGTTGGGGGGGGGGGTGGGGGGTGGCGGTGGGGCTTCGACAGACCTCACTGGGGGCTGCGATCGGGAAAGGACAGGAGGCACTTGCCCCTTCCCACCCAAAGTCTGAGCGGTGTAACCTGCTGGGCATAGTCCTCAACCACCTCCTGTAAAATCACTGCCAGGTCAGGGGCAGGCAGAAAGCTGGTGGGAGGGACACCTGCAGAATTTGTGAGGCTACTCAGCTACAAGCCCGCCAGCAGGGGCCGTAAAATGCTGCCCATAGAAATTTATAGCACAGAATAAGATCATTCAGCCTATCATGTTAATGCCAGCCAAAACAAGAGCTATGCAGCCTAATCCCACTTTCTAGCTCTTGGTGAGTAGCCTGTAGTTTACGGCACCTCAATTATATATCCAACTTCGTTTTAAGTGCAATGAGGGTTCTTCCTCTACCCCCCTTTCAGGCTGTAGATTTCCAGACCCTTACCATGCTCTGGGTGAAAAATTTCTCCTCAACTCTCCTTTAATCCTTCTATCAGATCTTTTAATTCTATGCCCCTGGCTATTGACCCCTCTGCTAAGGGAAATTGCAACTCTAGGCTCCTCATAATTTTATGCATCTCAATTAAATTTCACCTGTGGCCTTCTGCCCTACATGAAAGTGTTGACATTTTTTGTTTTCAAGTGCGCTCAATGCACTCAATTACAATTTGACATCAAAAGCTCTCATTTGAAATGAATTTGACATCAAATTTGATAGAGTGCTCAAAGCCATCCGGCACCCTCAAAGCTATCTAATGCACTCAGCAACCTGCAGTGAAAAATACAAGGAAATTATTTACTCAAAAATGATCTGAATTTATTCAATATTTCATTTAGTCCAAAAAAATCATTCCACTACACAGCACATACTTGAGAGCACCGCTTAACCTCCATCAGTTCTTAATTCATTTTAGTCTCAGGCTCTATACTTCCTACTCACCCATCCCCCCAGGTCTCAGGTCTCCCCACTCCCAGGGTCTAAACTCCAACCCCCACCCCACTCCCAGGGCCTAAACACTCTCTCCCTAGTCTCAGGGTCTAAACTCTCTTTCCCCCCTCCCCTCCAGTATCAGGGTCTAAACTGTCTCCCCTCCAGTCTTCAAACTCTGCCTCTCTCCTTCCAGCTCGACTCTCTCTCACCGCACTGTCCCTCGAACCTCCAAACTCACCTCCTCTCCCTCCAGTGCCTAAACTCTCCCCTCTGTTACCCTCCATTCTCAACTCTCTCTCCCCTCTCCAGCCTCCAAACTCTCCTCCTCTATCCCTCCAGTGTCCGAACTCTTCACCCCACCCCCAGACTCCAGGCTTTTTGCCATGCTGATGTTACTGGATTCGAGGACTCGCCAATGTCGTTGAACTGCTAGCCCTCCCAAACTCTCTCCCCGAGCTTCCATCAGACCTCTTCCACACCCCAGACCTCCCCAGTACTTAGCTCATTCCAACGGTCCTTGCTGCTCCCATACCAGCTTCAAAACTGCAGCAGGGCTGGCCAGAAAACATCACTTCCACTTTCTAGCCGGCCTTGTGAACTGACATCTCCAGTTGGTGGAGGGGGGTGGGGTGGGGGGGGGGGTGGGGGGGGCGGTGGGGGAGGAGGTGGGGTGGTGGGAGAGGGAAATAAGGGGGGTGGGGGAGGAGAATGTCAGGGGTGGGGGTGGGGAGGGGAATTAAAGGGTGTGAGGAGAGAGAGAGAGGAGGGAGGAAAAGAACTGCTGCAGTCTGGTGGGTAGGGAATGGTTTTTTCTTCTGCTTTGAATTTGTACACTTATCAAGGTGAATCAAAGGACTGTAAGACCTTCCTGCTGGGATTTTCCAGTCCCACTAGTGGTGGGCCCCACTGCTGGCAGGACTGGAAAATCCAGCTATCCATTGTAAACACCTATAGAACCATAGAAAAGTTACGGTACAGAAAGAGGCCATTCAGCCCATCGTATCTGCACTGGCCAAAAAGAGAAAAAAAGAAACTAGATGCTCATTTTGATCCCACTTTCCAGCACCTGGTCCATGGCCTTGTTGGTTACAGCACTTCAGATGCCGATCCAGGTACCTTTCAAATGAGTTGAGTATTTCAGTCTCAACCTCCAGTTAGGCAGTGAATTCCAACTGTCCACTGGGTAAAAATGTTTTTCCTCATGTCCCCTCTGATCCTTCTACCAATCACCTTAAACCTAGGCCCCCTGGTAACTGACCCCTCAGCTAGGGGAAACAAGTCTTTCCTGTCTACCCGAACTAGGGCCCTCTTAATCTTGTACACCTCAATTAGGTCACCCCTTAGCCTCCTTTGTTCTAATGAAAACAACCCTAGCCTATCCAACCTCTCCTCATAGCTGCAATTTTCAAGCCCAGGCAACATTCTTGTAAATCTCCTCTGCACTCTCTCCAGAGCAATTATGTCCTTCTTGTAATATGATGACCAGAACTATACACAAAATTCCAGCTGTGGCCTAATCAGCATTTTATACAGTTCCATTATTACAGCCCTGCTTTTGTATTCAATACCTCTGCTAATAAAGGAAAGCATTCCATATGCTTTCTTGACCACCTTGTCCACCTGTCCTGCGACCTTCAGGATCTATGGACATGCACTCCAAGGTCTCTCACTTCCTGTTTATTGAGTATTCCCTTGCTTTGTTTGCCCTCCACAGATATATTAGCTCACATTTTTCTGGATTGAATTTCATTTGTGACTTTTCCACCCACTCAAACAAACCTTTGATATCATTCTAGAGTCGAAAGCTATCCTCTTCATTATCAACCACACGGCCAATTTTTGTGTCATCTGCAAATTTCCAAATCATACCTCCCACATTTATGCCTAAATCATTAATATATACAACAAACAGCAAGGGCCCCAACACTCAACCCAGTGGAACACCACTGGAAACAGTTTCCCATTTGCAAAAACATTCATTGACCATTTTCCTTTGTTTCTGTCACTGAGCCAATTTTGCATCCAACCTACCACCTTCCCCTGTATCCCATGAGATCTCACTTTCCTGATCAGTCTGCCATGTGGGACCTTGTCAAATGCCTTCCTGAAATCCATGTAGACAATATCCATTGCACTACCTTCATCAATCCTCCTTGTTACTTGCTCAAAAAATTCTATTAAATTAGAAAGACACGATCTTCCCCTAACAAAGCCATGCTGACTATCCCTGATCAATCCATGCATTTCTAAGTGACAGTTTATCCTGTCTCTCATAATTGGTTCCAATAATTTTCCCATCACCAAAGTCAGACAGACCAGCCCATAATTTTCTGGCCTATCCCTCACACCCTTTTTAAATAATGTTACAACATTCGCAGACCTCCAATCCTCTGGAACCTCACCTGTATCAAGTGAGGATTGGAAAATAGTCCTCAGAGCATCAGCTGTTTCCTCCCTGGCTTCCTTCAACAGTTTGGGATACACTCCATCTGGCTCTGGTGATTTATCCATCTTCAAGGATGCCAGTTCCCTCCAGTACTTCATCTCTCACTATTCTTATTGTATCTAATATTTCTTACTCCTCTTTAACTAGAATATCTGCATCACCCCTCGCCTTAGTGAATCCGAGACAAAGTACTCATTGAGAACCCTGTCCATTTCTTCTGCATCTACCCACAAGTTACCACGTACATCTCTGATAGGCCCTACCTTTTCCTTACTTATTCTCTTGCTCTTAATGTACTGGTAAAACACCTTAGGATTCTCTTTGATTTTACCTGCCAATATATTTTCGTATCCTCTCTTTGCTTTCCTAATTCCCATTTTTACTTCACCCCAGTACTTTCTATACTCTTCTAGGCTTTCTACAGTGTTAAGTCTTTTGTGACTGTCATAAGCTTTCTTTTCCTGCTTTATCTTGGCCTATGTGCTTCTGGATAACCAGGGGGCTCCAGATTTGGCAGTGTGACCCTTTTCCTTTGTAGGAGCATATCTACACTGTGCCCGTAGAATCTCATCTTCGAATGCCTCCCACTGATTTGACAGTTTTCCCTTCTAGTAGCTGTATCCAGTCCACTCTCGCCAGCTCACCTCTCAGCTTTGTAAAATTTCTTCTAGAACTCTTACTCCTGTTCTATCTTTGTCCTTTTCAATAGTGATGTTAAATCTAATTATATTATTGTCATTATCTCCAAAATGGTCACCCACTGCTATTTCATCCACTTGCCCAGCTTCATTTCCTAATACTAAATCTAGAATTACCCCCCTCTCATTGGGCTTGTTACGTGCAGGCTGAATGCAGTTCAAGAATTTTGTGCCCTTTGTGCCCTTCACACTGTTCATATCCCAATTGATATTAGGGTATTTGAAGTCCCCAACGGTTACTGCCCTATTGTTTTTGCACTCAGAAATTTGTCTACATATTTGCTTTTCTAACTCCCTTCCACTATTTGGGGGTCTATAGTACATTTCTAGCAGTGTGACCGCCCCCTTTTTATTTCTGAGCTCAACCCATATGGCCTTTTTTGATGGTTCATTTAGTATATCATCCCTCCTCACAGTTGTAATTGATTCTTTAACCAATAATGCTACACCCCCACCTTTTTTATCCCCTTCACTATCCTGCCAGAAAACTCTATGGCCAGGATTTTCTGTGCCCTCTGACGTTGGGTGTGTTTAGTGGCATGAGCGGACAATGTGGTGCAATTGGTATCATGATGGTGTGAAACAGTTCGCGATCTTCCACTCAGTCCGCCAATGGCATGCCACAGACATCGGGAACCTCATTGTAATACGCTAGCATTTCATTATTAGGCCTGCCTGCTGAAATCGTCCTGCCCTGCTGGATGTCCCCCTACATCGGCAGGAAAACACGCTGATGTGTTTCACGACAGCACATAAGCAACCTTCACCTATCAGGCTGCACTTCGCTCAGGACTTCAAGGTTTGTTTACCTACCTTGTTCAGTCAGCATTCATAGTCATCAGCGCCAGGCTTCACAGACAGCACCACAGCACTTTTAGGAAGGCTCATGGGCAGGTATCTACCTACCAGATCAGCCATATGTGTGTGGCTTTTCAATGGGTACAGGGCTAGGGCTTGCTTGGCGAAGAGGGAGAAGTGGCCTCAGGCAAGGGAAGAGGCTGCAGGACTGGGGAAAGGAGGGTATCCCAAGGAGTGTGTGGGGGCATATGTTGATCTGTGCAATTGGCCTCAAGATGGTGAAGTCTGATGAGGCAGCCTCCAGAGGAGATGAAGCCAAATGGGCATGTGAAAGTATGTGTGTGAGAATGGGTGGTGATGTCTGTTGAGTGAGATGACAATGAGAATGTGATGGGCTTGAATGTGTGGGGGTAGAGTGATGAGATGGTTGCCATATCCTGGCTGCATGGATGAGATCATTCATCCTCTATCTGCATTGGACAGTCAACCTCTTCTGTGCAGCATTGGCACTGATCACCACTGCCATCATCTTCCAAGCCTGGTTGGTCATGCCACTGCCCATCCTGCGGCCAGAGCGGAGGGTAGACAACATCGCAGCAGGCAGGCCTCCACGGCGTCCAAAAGGCGTTCCAGTTAAGCGTCACTAACCCTGGGGGTTGCAGTCTTTTTTGCTTTCCGTTTGCATCTTCCCTGCAGTAGTCATGGGCTGGAAGCATTAAGATGCGTGCGCACGGCTGGACGATTAATATGGCACCCAGTGTGATGAAACAGCGAAGCGATGGCGTGGCGATCAAATGAGAGCCCGCCTACCATCAACGGCATGTTTCCCTGGAATGCATAACTAATGTGGCGGGTTTGAGACAATACAGCGTGAAAACCCACCATTGCGGCAGGGGATAAAATGTTGTTTCACCCGCCCACTACCACATTTAGTGCAAGTCTGGGAGAATTCCGCTCTATATCCAGGGATGTTGAGCTGCCATTTTTGCCCCTCCTTAAGCCAAGTTTCCATTATAGTGATGATATCATGCTGCGATGTGTCCATCTGTGCCCTCGGCTCTTTATTTACTATGCTCCTTTCATTTACACATATAACTTTTAACACTGCCCAATTCCAGTGCTGTACATTTTTTAAACTGTGCTGCTTCTGTCTTTCAGAGTCACTCACTAATTCTCCATCTCTCGTTCCCTGCTTTGAATTTTCCCTCAGGTTCCCATCCCTCTGCCAATTTAGTTTAACCCCCCCACCCCCCGCCCCCAACAGCACTAGCAAATCTCCCTGCTAGGATACTCATCCCAGCCATGTTCAGTTGTAGGCCGTCTGGCTTCTACAGGTCCCACCTTCCCCACAACTGGTCCCAATGCCTCAGAAACCTGATGCCCTCTCTGCTAGATCATTCTTCCAGCTACGTGTTTATTCGCTCAATTCTCTTATTTCTATACCTGCTTGCAAGTGGGACTGGGTGTAATCCTGAGATTACTGCTTTAGAGGTTCTGCTCCCTAGCTCCCTATAGTCTGCTTTCAGGGCCTCATCCCCTTTCCTACCTAAGTCATTGGTACCAATGTGGACCACAACCTCTGGCTGCTCACCCTCCGCCAGAAGAATGTCCTGCAGCCATTCCAAGACATGATTGACCCTGGCACCAGGGAGGCAACATACCACCCTGGAGTCATGTTCACAGCCACAGAAACACCTGTCTGTTCTTCTAACTAACAAACTCCTTATTACTACTGCTCTTCCCTTCTTCTTTCTCCCCTCCTGTACAGCAGAGCTGCCTGTGGTGCCATAAACCTAGATCTGACTGCACTCCTCCAAGGAACTAACGCCCTCAACGACATCCAAAATGGAAAACCGATTGGTGAGCGGGACTTGAGGAGACTCCTGCACTAACTGGCTAATTTTCTTGGACTGCCTGGCGGTCATGCATTCCCTTTCTGCCTCCAGGCTCCTAAGCTGCAGTGTGACCACCTCCCTGAACATGCTAGCTACATAGCTCTCAGCCTCGCGGATGTGCCACAGTGACTTCAGCCACTGCTCGAGCTCTGAAACCCAGAGCTCAATATTCTAAGCTGGTGACACTTGCTGCACATGTGGTCATCTAGGACACTGATAGTGTCCACTACTTTCCACATTTTACAAGACACAAGTTCCACACGACCAAGCTGTCCTGCCATGACTTCAATTTACTTCCCTTGCATTAACTTTATTTTCCTTTGGTTTACTTATACAAATTTATTTTACCTGGCCTCGACTTCACATTTCCCTATTGCTTGAGTTTCTTACTTAAATGTAAGTAGCCCCTTTTAAAATTAATGTGTTTTTCTAATTCTCAGCTATTTGATAACACTCCCTAACAGAGGTTTCTCAACAACCACTGAACTTATTTTTCTCCTGTGATGTTAGCTGCTAGGTGCTGCTGACTGCCTGGCTCGGGGTCCTCCTCTCACACCTTCCTCTAGGTGCTGCTGACTGCCTGTCCCAGGGCCCTCCTCTTGTACTGTCCTCTAGGTGCTGCTGACTCCCTGTCCCAAGGTCCTCCTCTCGCACTCTCCTCTCGGGTGAGGATTTTCCCACAGGCTTCAGGATCCTGATGTCAGTATAAATAGGGGTCAGAAGGCGCATTGTGGGGAAAGCAGTCCGTGATTTTCCCGGAATCTTTAAAATCCATTTAACCTCTTTGACCAAGCTTTTGGTCGTACGACCTAATACTGCTTTATGTTGACTCACGCTACCTGAAAAGCTTGACTTTCGGAAGTTTTTGGGGGTATGCAAAAATATTGCTCCAGAATGGGGGGGTTTTGGGAGAAGATCGCTCGGCAGGGGCTCGTGGGGGGAGAAATTGCTCTGGGGTGATGGGGAGTGGTGGGGCAAGAGAAGGGTGAGTGAGCAGGGCTGGGAGGGGTGACAGGGGTGGCAGGGTTGTGCTGTACAGGTTATTGGTTATAAAGCAAAACATAAAAGTACTTCATCAAAACGGGGTTTGCTTTTTCTAAAGTTAGCTCAGTTTTATGATGTTTGAAACTACCGAAATTCAGAAATATAGAAAATAAACTCTATGATCGTTTTTGGTGTCCGAATGCTTAAGTGAAGCAGCTAATTGTAAATGTTTGAGTGCTGTGGTTTAGGGCAACTGGTGACATTGATGGCAGTTACGGTACTTGAAATGTTAAATAATAGCTAAATGATTGCTTTTGAGGGCAATTGATGGCAAATGATGGCTAAATTGCATGAATGAATTTAAAAAAAGGTTTTGCTTTGAGTGTAATTGATATCAAATGAGTGCAAATAAATGCTGTTGAATGCAAATGATATCAAACTTTTCAGGTAGGGTGTACCAAATAAAACAAGCAAGCCCATTCGAATCCTTTCTCAAAGCTAACATTTTCTAGTTTTGGCAACCTTTGTAAGCTTCTCTGTGCCCTCTCCTGTGCCATCACATTCTGCCTGTGCTGTAGTGACCAGAACAGTATGCAGTGCTCTAGCTGTGACCTAACCAGTGTTCTACTATTATCTCCCAGCTGTTATATTCTGTGCCTCAGCTAATAAAGAAAACTATCCCGCATGTCTTTTTAATTACTTTATCTACCTGTTCTACTAGCTTCATGGATCTGTGGACATGTGCTCCAAGGTCCTTGTGTTCCTCTACATTTCTCAGTGTCCTACCATTTATTGTTCATTCCTTATCTTTGTGTGTCTTCTCCAAGTGCATTACCTCATACTTCCCCGGATTGAATTCCACTTGCCACTTTCCTGCCCATTTGACCGATCCATTGGTACCTTCTTTGGTTTACAGCTTTCTACCTCACTATCAACATCATTTTTTTTGCTATCTGCAATCCTATTAATCATGCCCTTACATTTAAGTCAAAATCATTGATATATGGCAATTTACCACTATAAAAATTTTTCACGTGTATAGACCGGTTCTGGCTCCCAACTCCACTTGTGTCTGTGTGCACCCTTCTGCATGATGGTAAGGAAGGCAGTCAAATGACAGATGGCCTCCGTGTTCACCACCCAATCAGGGATGAAAGAGGTTATGGGGGGGTGGGGTCACGATGCAGAATCAGAGCAACCGAAGCAAAAGAGCAACAGCCCCATTGAGGATGATCAGGACTGTTCAGGCATATGGAGTAGGTGAGGGCAGCACAAATGTAGGGATGATATCGTTGCTGGAACTGACTGCTAAAACCTGATGTCTGTAGGGCAAATGTTTTCAGATGAAAGCATTTCCCAACAGATGTGCTGTGGTGAACAATTTGGCTTCTTTATTTGGTCTTTTGCCATATTGCTGTCACCTCCTGTTAGTAGACAAGGTATGACACAGTGGGGTCCATGCGACATTCCAAAAATAAAATTAAAGTGCCGAAATAGGGAATATTTGAACTTTTAATGACCTTAATTGGCTACCCATCACTGCCAGGTGGGTGGCTGTTGCCAATGGAAGCCTGCCTCTTGGAGAAAGGCTCGGAGATGGGAGCACGTCAGGAAGCTGGTCCAACATATTTCTTTCCAATATATTCTTCCTTAGGTAAGGAGGTCAAATCTGTCTGGAACAGTGATATCACCAAGGCCCTATATAATTACATTAAGACTTCTTAATTCTTATGTTCCAATCCTTGTGTACAATTTACTTTCCTAATTATTCGAAGTATATACATAATAATGTTCCATAATTTGTGCACAAGAACACTCAGATACCTTTGAATACCAACATTTCGCAGCCTCTTGCCATTTAAGAAATATTTTTCCTTCCAGACTGGTTAACTTTACATTTCTCCACATTATATTCCATCTGCTTCACTCTTGTCTACTCACTTAACCTGTCTAAATCCTATTGCAGCCTCCTTGCATCCTCACAGGTAACTAACGTTGCATTGTCAGCAAACTTAAATAATTACTCAAGATCCCCCTTTGTGAGTCATTGATATAGATTTTAAATAGCTAATGTCCAAGCATTGATCTATGTGATATCCCACAACCAGCTTGTAGTCTGTCAACCCAAAAATGACCCGTTTACTGTTTTCTATCCATTAACTAGATCTTAATCCACACTAATATATGATCCATAATCCCATGATCTCTAATTTTGTGCGATAATCTCTTCTGCAGCCCCTTTTCAAATCTGTTTTAAAATTCAAATACATTACATCTACTGTTTTCCCCTTATCAACCCTACTATTTACATCATCAAAACACTAACAGATTTGTTAAACGCAATTTCCCATCCCTAAATCTATATTGACTCTGCAGGGTCATATTATGATTTTTTAATTGGTCTATTACAACAGCCTTAATAATAGATTCTAGTATTTTCCCTACTGGTGTTGTCAGGCTAAATGGCTTTTCATTCCTTGTTTTATCTCCCCCTCCATTCCTGAATATCAGGATTACATTTGCTACCTTCCAGTCCAGGGGAATAGTTCTAGAATTCTCAAATATCAAAAATAATGAATTCATAATCTCTGTTAAAAACCTACCACGTGTGCCATCAGTTCCATTTGCAAATTTGTTAAGGTGCTCATTCAGTCCCCAATATTGACTATTCCCCCTACGACCACCACGCCGCCCCCCCCCCAACCCACCACCTCTCCCAGTCACCTGCAAATTTAGAAATTGTGCTTTTAATTCAGAAGCCCAAGGCTGGGATTTTCCGTGCCCACTGGTGTTGGGTGTGTTCGATGGCGTGAGAGGGACAATGTGGCACGATCGGTTCCACAACGGTGTGAAAGCAATGTGTGATTGTTTGCTCAGCCTGCTGATGGTGGGCCATGTTTCCCACCTTCAGACATTGGGTACCTCATTGTAATACATCTGCAGATCATTACTAGGCCACCCCACCAGAATCGTCCCCACCCGCTCGATCACCGGCCCACGGCGGCGGGAAAAGATGCCAACGTGTTTCACAACAGCATATATACGGCGTGCACTTGGTGGGCTGACTTCGTTCGGTTTGTTTGCCTACTGTGCTTCGGACAGCAGTCACAGTCATCAGCGCCAGGCTTCATAGACATCATTTTTAAGGGGGCTCATGGACAGGTCCTGCCCACCAGATTGGCCACATGTGGGTGGCTTTTCAATAGCTGCAGGACTAGGACTTGCTTGGGGAAGGGGGGGGAAGTGGCCTTAGGCAAGGGAAGAGGCTGCAGGACAAGAGCTGTACTGGGGAAGGGGGGTATCCCAGGGTGTGTGTAGAGGCACATGTTAATCTGTGCAAGTGGCCTCAAGATGGTGAGGGCTGAGGAGGCAGCCTCCAGAGGAGATGAGGCCAGATGGACATGTGAAGGTATGTGTGTTAGAATAGGTGGTGATGTCTCTTGACCTGGCAATGAGTGAAATGCCAATGAATGTGCGATGGGCTTGAGTGTGTAAGTTTAGCGTGATGAGATGGTTGCGATACCCTGGCTGCATGGATGAGATCATTCATCCCCTATCTGCATTGGATGGCCAACCTCTTCTGTGCAGCTTTGGCACTGATCACCACTGCCATTGCCTACCAAGCCAAAGTGGTAATGTAGCTGCCCCTCCTGCAGTCAGAGCAGGGGTAGAGGACATCACAGTGGGCCTCCATGGTATCCAAAAGGTGCTCGAGGGCCATGTCTTCTTTGCTGCAGCCCTGGGCTGGAAGCACTGAGTGCGGCTGTACTTTAAATGTGGTGCCTGGCATGATGGAAGTGGCGAGGTGACAGTGTGGCAGGTTAATCTGCCTGCCATCAAAATGGTGTTCATCCCAGGAATGCATAATTCATGCAGCGAGTTTGGGATAATACAGCGTGAAAACCCGCCATCATTTTTCTCGCCTGCTACTGCACTTAGTGCAAGTCTGGGACGATTTCACCCCAAGGACATTAGTGTAAATTGTGAACAACAGTGGTCCCAGCACTTATCCTTGTGGAAGACCATTTTCCACCTTGTTCCACTCTGAGTAACTATACTTTACTCCCACTCTCTGCTTTCTGTCTTGAAGCCAGCTGGCAATCCATTCTGCAACTTGTCCCCTCACTCCACATTCTCTGACCTTATTATTCATTAGTTTGTTATGAAAATCAGATAAATTACATCTGCTGCATTACCATAGTGTACTCTTTCTGTTACCATTTTAAAAAAATTCAATAAGGTTGGCCAAGCAACATTTTCACCTTTGAAATCCATGCTTACTAGTCATGTTCTTCTACCCTCTCCTTTAGTAAGGCTTCCACTATTTTTCCTATGACTGATGTTAAACTGACTGCTCCATAATTCCTTGGGCATACTCTGTCCCTCTTCTAAAATAAAGGAATTACATTAGCCACTTTTTTCTAACAATTTATTAAATATGTGTAGTAATGCCTCTACTATCTCTTCCCTAGATTATTTTAAAATACTTGGATGCAATCATTCCAGACCAGGGACTTTATTCGATTTGAGTTTGTTTATTTTCTTCAATACATCCGCGTTTTTATTTTAAATGCAACATTCTTATAGCTCATCTCATCATTCAATGTCATGTCTCCCTGTTCCATCTCTTTGGTGAATACCAAAGTGAAATAATTATTTAGTATTTCTGCCATCTCTCTTAGGTTACCCGTTGAATTATCCTTTCTATCTCTTACTGTTCCTATTACTTCCTATCTCTTAATTTCCAATATAGTGTTACAGACAGGAGAAGGAAGCAAACCTGAACTCCTTTATTTTATCACTGTCCGTAAGCAGAAGTGTTTTTATGTTTGAAGTAGGCTATGGCTGTTTCCCCAAATCCTTGGCTTGTGAGGTCAATTTTTAAAGTGGCTTGCTGCAAACTGTCTTTAGAGTTAAATCAGAAGCATTGTTTATTCATACGTTCAAACCTGAGTGCTGGTAGTTACTACGCACACACACGCATGCACGTACACATGCACACACGCAAAAAGAACCACAGATATGGATATCAGTTCAGGTGATTGCCAGAGTCCAGAAAGCCAGAGTCCACTTAGAGTTATATAACAGAGGAGTTGCCGTTCTGGCAGGCTCAGCTAGCTGAAGCAAGAGTTGCAGAATTCCTTTAAAGTTGACAGGTGATGTAGTGAGATTGGCATACAGATACTTAGTCTGTTCAGCATGCGATGGCAAGAATCTTGCAGAGAAACAGGCTTCAAGGAAGCTTAGACTTGATGCAGGCTGTTGGTCAGCCTGGCGTCTTACTGTGGTATTTGCAGACTGGAGGTTAAACAACAAACGGAGTTGCAAGTCTAGAAATGTAATATTAAAACGTTCCAAAGGCCAGAATTTAAGGTCATGTGATGTTGTCTATTAATGAGTCAGTTACCGACTAGCAAGCAGTTTCTAAGCCTCTGGTCAAAATCCATTCTTCACCTTAGGAGACAAATGGTGGGCTTTTAGTATCTCTGCAGATATAACGAGTTTTGATGGCTCTCCTTTTGTTACAGGACCAGGCTGGGGAGACAGGTTATCTGTTGGTCCTTAGTTTTGTTGATTGCACTCTGTCCTCACAATGAGGGGTGTGAGGTTCCACAAGGATGAGGGTTGAGCTTTTGCCCTGTAACAGTTGTTGGAAATTTCCAGAAACTGTAGCCAATTTGCAACCCATGTGATTTGTAGCAGACATCTTTTAGTTCCGCAGAGTCCACTTTTTAAATAAGCAAAAAAGTAAGGTTAGATTTAAGCAGTTTATGATCCCTTTCATGTCTTAGGGACATGACATTAGCCTTCCTTTTTTTTTACTGATGTGCCTATAGATATTTCACTATTTGGTTTTATATTCTTTGATAATTTAATTTCATAGCTCCTCTTTGCCTTCTTGATTGTTTTTTGACTTCTCACCTAAGCTCTTTTGATCATCTCTGTTGTCTATCTACTTAATGTATGCCTCTTTCCTAACCATCAATTGTTCCCTTATGTCTTTATTCACCCATGGAGTCTCACTGGTCAGGTCTTAGTTCCATTATTTTCTCCAGCTTTATTTCTTTACTAATATCCTTAAGTTTCTCATTTTCACTGGACCCTTGCTTTCCCACTACTTCAAGAATATTTTTTTGTGTCTTCAGTCATGAAGACAGATAAAAGAATTGTTTAATGTCTTTGCCATTTCCTCATTATCTTCCATCCTCTAAAACTGCTTTGCCAATAACAGATAAATAGATTACTTATCTCAAATAAAAACAAAATGCTGGAAAAACTCAGCAGGTCTAACAGCATCTGTGGAGAGAAAAACAGAGTTAGCGTTTCAAATCTGTATGACTCTTCTTCACAGCTTTGCTTTTATCTGATTTATTTATTTCTTCTGTTTGTCAGACCTCACTATGCACAAATTAGTCCAGGTAACAACAGTGACAACTTACAAAAGTAATTAATTGACTGTGAGGTGCTTGGGAAATTGTGACAATGTGAACGGCACTGTATAAATGCAAGTTTGTTCTTTCTTCTGACACTCATCTCCTGATTCCTCAAAGCCAGTCCACCATCTACAAGTCACTTGCCTGGATGAGTGCAGCTCCCACAACACTCAAGAAGCTTGACACCATCCAGGACAAAGCAGCTCACTTGATTGACACCACATCCACAAACATTCACTCCCACCACCACTGACACACAGTAGCAGCAGTGTGTACCATCTACAAGATGCACTGCAGGAATTCACCGAGGCTCCTAAGGCAGCACCTTCCAAACCCCAATGACCACTAACATCTAGAAAGACAAGGGCAGCAGATAGATGGGAACACTACCACCTGGAAGTTCCCCTCCAAGTCACTCACCGCCCTGACTTGGAAACGTATCACCATTCCTTCACTGTTGCTGTTCCTTCTTAACTGTACTGTGGGTGTAGCTACACCACATGGACTGCAGCGGTTCAAGAAGGCAGCTCACCACCACCTTCTCAAGGGCAATTCGGGATGGGTAAAAACATAGAACTAGGAGCAGGAGTAGGCCATTCAGCCTTTCAAGCCTGCTCCGCCATTCAATATAGTCATGGCTGATCCTCTATCTCAATACCATATTCCCACTTTCTCTCTATACCCCTTGATGCCCCTAACATCCAAAAATTTATCTATTCCTTTCTTGAATATACTCAGTGACCCGGCCTCCACAGCCTTCTGTGGTAGAGAATTCCACAGGTTGACCATCTTCTGTGTGAAGAGATTTTTCCTTATCTCAGTCCTAAATGGCCTACCCCGTATCCTGAGACTGTGGCCCCTGGTTCTACACTCCCCATCTGCTGGCCCAGCCAGCAATGCCCATATCCTGTGAATGAATAAAAGAAAACATAGTGGGCTGGGGAACTGGGATTTGACAAGAACCCCTGAGATCAATGTTAATTAAGCCTGGAACTATTTTAGGATTCGTTCAATTAGAATTTGTTTGCTAATCTTGTTTTTGGTGTATACTTACCAAATGTGAGCATGTGAGGAAGTTTTCCCACTATCAGTGCATATTGGCTGCATCGCCAATGATTTTCTGATTGGGGTGGCAGTAACTGCTATTCCAACATACTCAGAAAATTATCCTCAAGTCTTTCCAATTAGGATTATCATTATATATTATGGAAGCTATAAGCAGCACCTTAAATTTGGATGGAAATTTTGTGGGCAGGACAATTGTCTGGAACAGACCATGGGCTGAATAATAAGCTCAGTGATTGGGAGTTTTTCTTACTTTGCAGAGCGTGTTATGGAGTGTGATGATGCCGGGCACCATTCACAGTGTCATCATGCTGGTTTATGATAATAACATACGCAGGTGGGTCAAAAAGTCAGGAACTCACCTGTGTTATTTAAATGGCAATTTAAAACCCAATTGAGTCAATTAACTACTTATCTCACTGGAATAAGACGGCCAGAAGGCAATAATATGCCTTCAGGGTGAGATTGACAACAGGTAGGGAATCCATTTTGTTTAAGGGCAAGCTTGTCTGGGTGGGTCTTTAAACTGCAGCTGAGAGCAGAGTCTCAACTTTGTAGTTCATAATTCATTGACTGCAGGGACTGCTCATTTCAGTGGGCAGAATTACAGTTTGAATATTTTCTCATTAGGATGCTCCATTCATTCAGAGGGCTCCTTTGATTTTTCATTGAATATTCTGCTGTCTGTATCCCAGGGGTGAGGGGTGAAAACCCTTGGAGACAAATGGGGATTGTGGTCTCTGCTGCAGACACAACCTCCAGTGAGGGGAGGAGGAGGAAGAGGAGGAGGAGGAGGAGGGTGAGATGAATAGGGGATTACAGGGATGCTCAGGGTGCTGTGGGTCCTCAGGTAGGGGACAAAGCAGTGCCAGACCCCGATGGTCAGGAGGAGCCTAAAAACCCTCATTGGATGCACAAATGACATTATGCTGCCCCAAGGGTGTACAGGCAGCACTTCAGCTACCTGCAACTGATTGAGACTTGGTGCAGAAGATGACTCAGGCTTCCAAGGGCAATTGCGTATTTAGTGAAATATTTTCCCTTCATCTCCCAGTTGCAATGAGAGAGTCCTGAAGCCCATACATTCAAACCTTCTCCATCGACCCACACATTTACATGATTCCTCTTGCCCTCCCTCAACCTTTGATTCCTACTTCAACCTTCAGACACAAGTCATACAGCCACAGCTATCAATAAGAACATAAGCATGAGGGAATATGAGTTTTGTGTTTATCCACAAGCCTTCCAGGCAGACCAACATCATGAAAGATAAATGGCACCCATGTGCCCCTATTCATGACAAATGTGGATTTTTACAAACTCGTTTACAAGTGCTCTCCCCCCTCGGTTGTGGCTGCACTGCAGAGAGGCGTCTGATTTGTCATCTGCCTTGCCCTGGATGACTTCGGTGGGTATCCTCTGTGTGATTGTGGCCTTAAGCAGCCGGCCACTCCAGGAGACACTTGCTGAGGCACATGTGCGTGCTGAGTCACCATGGCAATAGTTGAGGCCTGTGTCCATGGCCGATGAACTTCCAGATGGAAGCACCTGCTGCTCGTCTCCTACCACTAGGATTGGTTGATCCTCCGTGCCAACCGGTGAGGTTCCAGGGCAGGAGCTGGGTGGGTGACCAGGCTTGCAGTTCTCCTGTTGCCCTGGGTCTGTGCCCCTAACCTCAGAGCCAGGGCAATGTTGTGCAGGTCAAAGCACATCCTGACAATTGTGTCTGTAATGTGTTTGGTTTGCCCCTCCAGGACAGTTGCCATGGAGGAAACTTGGTGTTCCATATAGTGGTTAATTGCAGTGTACATGGCCTGGATGGACACCTCCACAGTCCAGGCCAAAGCACGAAACCCCTCTGGTATACCCATCAAATCTTCTTGGGCCTTGCACTGAACACTCAGCATCTGCCACCTTACGCTTGACTCCAGAGGCTCATCATCTGACTCGGAATCAGTCTCTGGATTACCTCAGACACCCCTCCAACTGCCCGAGACCTGCTCCACCACACACTCCAGCAGCTGCACATGTGAATGTGAAGTGCCCTCACCACTGTGTGCATGACCCCAGTCTGATGCGCTGAACCCTGCCGAAGTGTCAGTATTTTCAATGGTGCTCGGAGCAGAGAGAGGTGTGATGCTGCACCCTCTGAATGTTCCTCAGTGGAGGAGGAGGAAGGTTGCTGCACGGCTTCTGCTGCAACCTTCACAAGAAAAGCTTCTCCTGTAACAGAGAGAGAGTTCAGTAAGGGGTTAATCAGGTACCAGGTTACTTGACAAATCATCCGTATCACATGACTCACATAAACCTTTTCATGGCCTGACATGCATGAATGAATTCTGCAGACACAATGAAAGATTGCACAACAATGTGAACCTTCAGATGATGAAGCTTGTTCAGGTTCTAATGTGTGAACTTTCTCACCAAACACATTGCATATTTCCTAACCTCATTTAAACCAACACTAGTCATCTCCGCTTATCACCCAGTCTGATACCTTTGTCATCAGAACAAGGCTTACCTCCAATCTCGCCACTGCCTATACTCCTGGACATGTCGGGCTCCAGCAGGGCCAGCACTTGCTCCTTAAAAGGAGTCAGGACTTCCATGTTAAGTGTACCCCAGCCTGTATGAGCTTGCTCTCAGGCATTGCGGGCTCAATTCTCCTGAAAAGATTTGACAGAGTTTTCATCGACAGTTTCAAACTAACACATGTCCTGCCTCAATCTCATTATCAGATCAGCGCGTGCCTGTCTGAAGCATATGCTCTGACGTCTTAAGGTGATCCTGCCAATCACTGCCGTTTAACCAGATCATTACTTGGAATGCACAATGGCACAGTCTAGGACAGCTGTGCCCTGTGGGAACATGCAACTTTTGACAAGCGGCTAATCTTGAATACCTACTGCATTTGCTTTTGTTACCTGTATCACAATGGACCAATGTTGCTCATACTGATACCATACTCACCCTTGTCGACCTCATGAGGTCATTGAGACTTTTGTGGCATTTGGATGAGGTTCTCCTCACAACGTCAACACTGTTGATCTCGTTGGCCACTTCCTCCCACACAACAAGAGTTGGTCTGGCTTCCTCCTCTTCCCAATGCTCGGAATTAGCTGATCATGTCTATCCTTAACTGCACATAGGATGACACCAAGGGTGGCCTCACTGAACCTGGGGATAGCTTTGTCCCTTTTGGAGCACCTCTCCCAACTCTCTGATGGTGCAGATATCCAAGCATGGAAGTACGTCATTAATGTACAACTCCTCAATGTCTAAAGGTGGGAGACATGCTGATTTATGAAAATTTGCCACGTATGAAGATTGAGATGGTTGGCAGACATAAGCTCAAATTAAAATAGATTTACCTGGATAGACAACAAAACTCAGAAATCTTCACAGCTTCTCTTCTTCAATAAACATATGGTAGGTTCCCTGACACTGACACACTACAGGGGATCCTTTAAAGAGCTGGCCATGTCCTTGTTCTGGATCACTGCCTGCAGCCTCTGAGACTGGACATCTCACCCTCCAGCACACTTTGGACAGGTTGACGATCTGTAACCTGCCCTTGCCGCTAATTGGCAGTAATTAGCGTATTATTGGGCATGAGACTACAGCGGGCCTAGAAATCAGAAGACAGTGGATTTCTGGGGCAGAATTTTACATTCCACAGGTGGGCATGTGTCCGACCTAAACAAAAACAAAAACAGAATTACCTGGAAAAACTCAGCAGGTCTGGCAGCATCGGCGGAGAAGAAAAGAGTTGACGTTTCGAGTCCTCATAACCCTTCGACAGAACTTGAGCTCGAGTCCAAGAAAGAGTTGAAATATAAGCTGGTTTAAGGTGTGTGTGTGGGGGGCGGAGAGAGAGAGAGAGAGAGAGGTGGAGTGGGGGTGTGGTTGCAGGGACAAACAAGCAGTGATAGAAGCAGATCATCAAAAGATGTCAACAACAATAAAACAAAAGAACACATAGGTGTTAAAGTTAAAGTTGGTGATATTATCTAAATGAATGTGCTAATTAAGAATGGATGGTAGGGCACTCAAGGTATAGCTCTAGTGGGGGTGGGGAGAGCATAAAAGATGTAAAAAAAAAATAAATAAATAAATATATTTTTTTTCTTTTTCTCTTTTTATAATGGAAATAGGTGGGAAAAGGAAAATCTATATAATTTATTGGAAAAAAAAGAAAAGGAAGGGGGAAACAGAAAGGGGGTGGGGTGGGGGTGGGAGCTCACGACCTAAAGTTGTTGAATTCAATATTCAGTCTGGATGGCTGTAAAGTGCCTAGTCGGAAGATGAGGTGTTGTTCCTCCAGTTTGCGTTGGGCTTCACTGGAACAATGCAGCAAGCCAAGGACAGACATGTGGGCAAGAGAGCAGGGTGGAGTGTTAAAATGGCAAGCGACAGGGAGGTTTGGGTCATTCTTGCGGACAGACCGCAGGTGTTCTGCAAAGCGGTCGCCCAGTTTACGTTTGGTCTCTCCAATGTAGAGGAGACCACATTGGGAGCCACGAATGCAGTAGACTAAGTTGGGGGAAATGCAAGTGAAATGCTGCTTCACTTGAAAGGAGTGTTTGGGTCCTTGGACGGTGAGGAGAGAGGAAGTGAAGGGGCAGGTATTGCATCTTTTGCATGGGCATGGGGTGGTGCCATAGGAGGGGGTTGAGGAGTAGGGGGTGATGGAGGAGTGGACCAGGGTGTCCCGGAGGGAGCGATCCCTACGGAATGCCGATAGGGGGGGTGAAGGGAAGATGTGTTTGGTGGTGGCATCATGCTGGAGTTGGCGGAAATGGCGGAGGATGATCCTTTGAATGCGGAGGCTGGTGGAGTGATAAGTGAGGACAAGGGGGACCCTATCATGTTTCTGGGAGGGAGGAGAAGGCGTGAGGGCGGATGTGCGGGAGATGGGCCGGACACGGTTGAGGGCCCTGTCAACGACCGTGGGTGGAAAACCTCGGTTAAGGAAGAAGGAGGACATGTCAGAGGAACTGGTTTTGAAGGTAGCATCATTGGAACAGATGCGACAGAGGCGAAGGAACTGAGAGAATGGGATGGAGTCCTTACAGGAAGCGGGGTGTGAGGAGCTGTAGTCGAGATAGCTGTGGGAGTCGGTGGGTTTGTAATGGATATTGGTGGACAGTCTATCACCAGAGATTGAGACAGAGAGGTCAAGGAAGGGAAGGGAAGTGTCAGAGATGGACCACGTGAAAATGATGGAGGGGTGGAGATTGGAAGCAAAATTAATAAATTTTTCCAGGTCCCGACAAGAGCATGAAGCGGCACCGAAGTAATCATCGATGTACCGGAGAAAGAGTTGTGGAAGGGGGCCAGAGTAGGACTGGAACAAGGAATGTTCCACATACCCCATAAAGAGACAGGCATAGCTGGGGCCCATGCGGGTACCCATAGCCACACCTTTTATTTGGAGGAAGTGAGAGGAGTTGAAGGAGAAATTGTTCAGTGTGAGAACAAGTTCAGCCAGACGGAGAAGAGTAGTGGTGGATGGGGATTGTTCGGGCCTCTGTTCGAGGAAGAAGCTAAGGGCCCTCAGACCATCCTGGTGGGGGATGGAGTTGTAGAGGGATTGGACGTCCATGGTGAAGAGCAAGCGGTTGGGGCCAGGGAACTGGAAATTGTTGATGTGACGTAAGGTGTCAGAGGAATCACGGATGTAGGTGGGAAGGGACTGGACAAGGGGAGAGAGAAGGGAGTCAAGATAACGAGAAATGAGTTCTGTGGGGCAGGAGCAAGCTGAGACGATCGGTCTACCGGGGCAGTTCTGTTTGTGGATTTTGGGTAGGAGATAGAAGCGGGCTGTCCAAGGTTGGGCGACTGTCAGGTTGGAAGCTGTGGGAGGGAGATCCCCAGAGGAGATGAGGTCAGTGACAGTCCTGGAAACAATGGCTTGATGTTCAGTGGTGGGGTCATGGTCCAGGGAGAGGTAGGAGGAAGTGTCTGCGAGTTGACGCTCAGCCTCCACGAGGTAGAGGTCAGTGCGCCAGACAACAACAGCACCACCCTTGTCAGCGGGTTTGATGACAATGTCAGGGTTGGACCTGAGAGAATGGAGTGCAGTAAGTTCAGAGAGAGACAGGTTAGAATGGGTGAGAGGAGCAGAGAAATTGAGACGACTAATGTCGCGCCGACAGTTCTCAATGAAAAGATCAAGAGAAGGTAAGAATGTGTCCGACCTAATTGTGAGTAAAATAGCGCACGACGTCATTGTGAACTCACAGGGTATTTCAGTTGGCGGGCGCAAGCGGGTGCCGGATCCGTGCCTGCCATTAATTAAGAGGCCACTTAGGCCATTTAAAAGCCAATTGACAGCACTATTTCATTGCCCATGTGATTTCGTGCTTGTCACATGGGCAAAGCAGGCAGGTGGCTAGCCAACGTTTTCAAAAACCTTATCCACCTCCTTTTCCCAAATCTGGGGACAAGGGTGTCCCTCCTGGTAGCCACTTCCTCCAGCAAGACAGCAAGGCACTCATCCAAAATAGCAGGAGGCCAAGTGCCCAGCCAACCTGCCCTCCTGCCGGGCGTCTCCAGCCGCACTCAACTCCATCACTTGAGTTTGTGAATGCACAACAGACGTTCTTCCCCGGAAAACTTCCAAGGGCTGCCTGGTCTGTTTTTAAACCAGCCGCTGGGTTGCCATCGGACCCGGCGGTTGACAGGCACCCAATCCCGCTCGGCCCTTCTCAACCAGTGACGTGCCGTGTTTCACTGGCCCGCCAGTGTGAAATCGCAGCCAGGGGTCGATTGCGGGTGGTGGACCATTTCCCAGCCGCTCCCAGGCCAGCCCACCGCGCCCACCCGACGACCTCAAAATCCTGCCCCTGGATGCAGAACCCACCGTCCACACAGGACTGTTTTATTCAGCCCCGTGTTTTTCTCAGTGAGAAGTCTGGGCCATTTTGAAGGGCAGACTGCCCATCTGATTTCCTGCAGAATTGGGCAGTCAGTGCACTTGACACGGGCAGTTGTTGGTGCTTTTCCAAACTATACTGAAAATTGGATTGCATCCCAATGGCAAAATTTCAGGGGCACTAGCATAGCATGACCCAGCTGGTCCAGCAGGCATTAGGTCCTGTTGCAGAGATTTCTGAAAGTCCGTCAGGAGAATCACAACTTCTTCTTACACGGCCTGCTCAGATAGGTTCAAGAAGGTAACTCCTGGTTGCTTGTATGCTCTCCTTCATGCTGCCCCCTCACCTGTTGCCAGATGATGCTGGATGCCAAGGTTGCTGTTGATTCTGCTCCTCTAAGTCTTATTCCAGCTAGAAGAAAGATGAAGGAATTGCACCCATGGTAAATAGAAAAAGCTGACTGAAAGGTTGTTCAGCTACCAAAATGTAACATTCAAGATATGGAAGCTAGAAACTCTCCTAGCAAATCAGAAAGAAAAAGACAAGTTCAAGAGTTAGACAAGTCTGCAATTCAAGCAGTGAAAACCCAATGGTTGGGCTTGCAGTTCGAAATGTTCACTGAAATATTGCAGAGAATAGTAGCAAAGTTATTGGTAGATTAGCCACGGACAACTAATATGTGGGCTTCATGTTTTAGAGCTTCTGTCAAACAAGACTTCCTTTTTCCTTTTTATTTGCATGATTAGATTTGAAACTTATTTTGAAATCCCTAGTAGAAATAGTTTGTTTAATTTGGCAAGCTCATATCCGGAAAAAACCCTGAATAAATGCCGCTTACACCACTGCATAACTATGTAGTACAGCACAATAGTTGAGCAGCAGGCTGTGCCAGGAGCAGATTTCTTCATAACTTTTTCTCGTAAGTGCACAAAGACTTACTGGGAAGCTATTTTTCAGCTAACACAAGGGAAAAACCTGGGCTATGAAGCGAGAGGTGCATTGGAGTAGGGCCATGAATTTCAATACATTTTTAGACATTGAATGCAAAATATATAAAATCCAAAAAAATATGGGCTTTCTGTTTTCAGCTAAAATCTGAAAAGGAAAACAAACCGAAAAAATTGTAAAAATGCCTCATTCAGTAGAAAATAAAATGCTCCCCATTTTGAAAAGGAAGCAGATAGTTGCTTCATTCTTTCCAGAAGTCTGAAGGATAACAAAACTTTCTCACAGGGAAAAGCCCATTGGCAGCAGTTATGGACACTTTTGACTGATCTTGAAGTATGCTAAGTGAGATGGGCTTATTGTGAAAGTGGTATCAGTATTACAGAATTGCTATAATAAAGCTGAATATTTCTTTCACTGTAGTTATGGTGCATCATATTACCACAGCTCAGTGTGTCTGATGTCATTATAAGGATCACAGTCCCCAGATCAGCTGTTTGAAATAAGTTTGATGGAATCTCCCATTGAATCAACAGATTGGTAGTTATGGATATGCTGATGGGCGAGAAGCCTGATCCTGAACTTACATACCTGGCTGTATGAAAAGTCAGATGATGTGGATAGCTAGGTTGTCTTGCATGCCAGGCATGCAGAGCAGCTGGATCTCACAATCTCATGGCTCCAAATTCATTCAAATCAACCCAGCAGACCTTGTGCCATAGTGGTTAGTGAATGGCTGTGTCATCCAAGGTGTTGGGTTTAATATTGCAATGTTTTAAGGCAGTTTACCCCGCACCTTTAAAGCATTTCTTCTACTCACCCCTGGTGCAATATTCAGACTGTTGATGGCCACAGAAAACGGTTTGTGGGATGCAAAGCCAAAGAAGATGACATGTGAACGACATGTGCAAACAAGTGTAGTGGGGCTTTCGTGAGATTGTGATCTCAATTCTAGTTACATTTCAACATCTGAAGCCAGTTGAATCCTGTCCTGCCATTTGTTGCCAACGGTATGTCATAGACACCACAAGTTGAAATGCCCAGTCACTTAATGTGATAAGGGTAGCAGATCCATGAATTTATCCCTATTGTAGAATTGTGAGGACAACAGCTTGGTATATTGCGGCTTTTTCTAGTAAACCTTCCCCATATTCCTGCCAGAGACTCCACCTGAATTTATTAAAACCAGTGCTGGCTCTGCCGATCCGGTGAGTGATGTCATTGATTGTTGGAATGAGAGAGAATGGTACCATGTTGCGAGAATTTGTCCGTGACCTTAAGTGGTATGTTATTAATCGTAGCCACAGGCAATAACTAGTTGATTAAGTATGAGCTGGACCATGATTAATATCGGTAATACAATTCCTTAAAATATAAAGGAAACACTGAAACAGAAAATGCTGAAAATATGCAACAGGCCATTTAGGACCAATGAAGAGAAAATACAAGTTACATTCTGGGTGTATATATAACCTTCATTAGAACATTCTGGTGTAGAGGGCACACCAAACTGAAACAATGCTAACGTGTGAAAGATCCTGTAATCACTAGCAGTAGCTTCTAACTTACTTCTTTGCAGTAGCATTCTATGTTCAGGCGATCATATGATATCCATTACTTAAACTAATCTGTTAACCTATTATACACTTTCCTACACATCCAAATAACAGCCAACAGCAGCTATTGATATCATGCTCAATGTGACACCACATGAAATATTTCTTGGAACATTTAGTTACATATGCACCTGTCAATCTATGTTATAGTCACGGCTATAGATGTTACAGCTTGACCTTTTCAAATCAGTGACCTCTTGTAACGTTGCAATGGTGTCCTGAAATTTAATTGACTGTCAGTGGCGCACCTTTTCAAGTACCTTGTACTTTTCCCATTTATTTCAAAAAGGTCACTCCTCCACTGCCAGAAGGGCTGTTTCCATTCATGCTCAGTCAAATGACACCCAAATTGAGTTTGGCTAATTTGATCTGACCAACAATAACTTGCATTTTTATAGTACCTTTAACAAGGAAAAATGCCCCAAGGAAAAAATAGACAAAAATCAATATCAAACCAAAGAGGGAGATAATAAAGGGAGCTGCCAAAGCTCGGCCAAAGAGGTGGGTTTTAAGGAAGTTCTTAACAGGGAAGATGCAAAAGGGTTTAGGGAGAGAATTCCAGAGCATGGGGCCTAGACAACTGAAGGTATGGTTGACAGTGATAGGCTGAATAGAGGGATGCAAGGTCAGAGGAACAGGGAGTTGAAGGGGATAGAGCTGGAGGAGTTTACAGAGATAGGGAGGGTGAAGGCAGGAAGAGATATAAATACAATGATAGAATTTTAAATTGGAGATATTGAAGGACTGGAAGCCAATGTGAAGACAAGGGTATGAAAAGGATGTGAAAAGATTGAATCCTAAATCAGAATCTGCTAAAAACAGAGTCACGTTAGTCAGTCCTTGATTTACTGCTACATTAATTAAGCTATATATCTGAAATGAAAGGCAGAATTGAATTGGAGAAAAAAAAAATCATCCATTAAGCCTCAAGAGCTAAGAATGTAATTTACATAACTGAAGTACTTTTAAATTGAACTTATGTAGCCAGCGAGTTATTATTGATTTCACATGCCACAGCTACAGTTTGGGAAGCTGAGTATTCATAAATTATCAGTATTTCTATACGTAATAGGAATTACCAACAGTAACGATCAGTAAAATGTTTAATATCTTGTATTGCCAACAATTACTTTTCTATTATAAGTAATGTGTCATACAGAATTATGAATTATGGAATATTTAAAAAAAGAAATGTGATATTTTCTATTGGGGAGGACTAAAATATTCCCAGTCTAAACTCCTGTGTCCACATAGGGGATTGATGCCAACATTCTAGTGATTGGGTGTCTGAGTGCTCTAAAGTGCTAGAGTAAGGTTCCAGTCTCTGTGGTGGGTGTTGGTTCAAATCCCACTGTTGACAATGTGATTTGCCTTTGCTGTAGTCACTTCTTTCTGTGATGTAGTGGATACCATGTTTGCCTCACATGCTAAAGGCTCCTGGTTTGAAACTGGGCAGAAACATTGATATTGGAAACTGCCCATGTAAATTGTCAAATTATGATTACATCCCCCTGTCAGTGGTGGTGCTGTAGCACTTAAATTTGCATCTCAGTTCCACAGCCTGTACTGCCAGAGGTCCTGCTATGTTCCAATCAAAACTACCAGTGGTTCCCAAACTGGGATTAGTTTAACTTTTAACAAAAACTATTAAAACAAGAACTTGCATTTATATTGCACCTTTAACATAGGAAAACATCCCAAGACATTTCATAGGAGTGTTATCAGACAAAAATTGATGCTGCCTGACCTGCTGAGTGACTCCAACCATTTCTATTTTTATTAATGATAACCATGGAAATCAATCATAAGGAAACTGCTCGCAATATGTTAAATGATTTGATTATTTTGGGCAATTCAGCAAGCTCTTCACAACCCATCAAACTGTAATTAGCTGAATTACTCATTCTTCTGTACCCACCATTTAAAGCTATAGTTTGAAAGGAATAAATTAATTCTTAACATTTGAGTTCACTCACTTAGCTTAAATCACAATAATAGAGATGGAGGCCGTCTGTGCTACAGGGCAATTGGAATCAGTGCTTGATGTCTACAAACTGCTTAAACGTTCTGGAACTGCTGCTGCCGCCTATGTTAATTGGGTTGTGAAATGTAATCTGTCTTATGTCACATCTGGCTTGCCATAGTCATGTGACTCTGCCATGAGGCAAAGTCACTGTTTGCTGCCATTTCTATTCAGTTCAATAAAGCATCTCGTGGAGACAGACACTGATGAAGACTGTTGTCCTTATACTTGTAACATGGTGTCAGAAAGTGTGGGGGGGGTGGGGGGGGTGTTGGGGGAGTAGATTTTTCAACCCTGGAAATGATGCAGACACTGGGAACCCAGGAAAGCAGAAAGGTTCAAATCTGCAAACAAGCTGCTTAAAAAAAAGGACAAAAAGAAAAGCTGCAAGCTAGTACAATATTGACTACAGAGAAGACACAGCTAAAAAAGGCACACAGAAAAGTTGAAAACCGCAGGCAGCTACTGCAAAGTGGCAAAGGAAAAGCAGACATGAAAGGACAAAATGAATGTAAACAAAGGCTGCATGCAAGTAAATTACTGAGAAAGTAAAGATGGCTGCACTTCCACCTATCTCCAGTTGAAATGAATGGTGATATGTGGATAAACTGGCAGTTTTTCCAGTTACAATAGCAAAATAATGAGATTGCAACAGACTTAATTAAAACACCAGAACCAATAAGAGTAGCTACACTTTTAACACTGCTGGGGAGGGACTGCTACAAAGCATATAGCACCCAAAATCTAACTGACAAGCAGAGAAAACAGATGGCAGAGATTTTGAATGCTTTGAACACAGATTTTGAACACTTCACATTTTGTCCACATAATGAACGATATGTATTCAGCTCTGGAGTTCAGAGTAAAAATGAGACCATTGAATGATATGTGACTGCAATAATGCAGCTAGTAGCATCATGTGAATTTGGACAGCTAAAAGATGTTATGATTGAAGGTAGATTAGTCTTCAGCGTGAGAGACCCTTTGACGAGAGCAAGTCTACTGAAAGATGAGAAACTGATGCTAAACAAAGCGATAGAAATGTGTCAAAATGTGGAAGTTTTGAAATGTCAGCGAGAGCTTATGTATGGCAGAGCAGACCAGGAGATATATTATACTGCAAAGTATTCCAGGCCGCAAGAGCAGAGCAATCATAGACAAAGGGCAGGATGAAAATACTCTGGATGACATCATACAAAGGAAAAGAAGGATTGCCTAGCATGGGGAAAATAGTGTTTTAACTGCAATAAGCAGAATCAATTTGCACACAAGTGTTTGGCTAGAAAGAAGCAAAACAAGCAAATGCAGATGGCCATTGGAGATATATCAGCAAAAGAGCCTGATGAAGAAGTATACACAATACAACAGGTTGGTTTAGATAAGCCCATAGGCGACAAATGGTTTGTGACTGTTACAATGATAATTGCAGAAGGAGAGTATCAATTGAACAAGAAGTGTCAGATAGACACAGATGTGTCATGCAACATCATGACCTTCACAGACCTGTGCGAAATAGTTCAACATGGTGATCCAAAAATGAAACCCTCGAAAGTAAAGTTGAGGCTATATGGTGGCATGATACTCAAATTAGTCTGACAGCCCAATACAATGGCAAGAATGAAGATCTAGAGTTCCAGATCATAGATGGGTCACAACGGCCACTTATCTCAGATGGAGCAAGTCTAAAGCTTGGACCGGTAACTCTGAGTGCTAACAGAGATTCACAACATGTCACAGCATACAAAACCATTGACTGCCGAACAGATAATAGAGGAGTACAAAGATGTGTTTATAGGGTTGGGATGTCTACCAGGAGAATGTCATCTGGAAGTAGATGAGAGTGTAAGACCAATTCAGCATTTAATGAAACGAGTTTTAGCTGCCCTCAAATCAAACCTAAAAGAGAAGACAGAGAAGCTGGAAAAGAAGGGGGTAATCAAGAAAGTGACAACTCCTACAGACTGGATTAGCAGCTTGGTAGCAGTGAGAAAACCTGGAAAGCTGAGAGCTATGCTTATACTCAAAGGATCTAAATATAGAGCTGAAGAGATCTCACTACCCCATGCCAAATATCAAAGGAATTTTGACACAACTTGCCTAGGCAAAAATATTCACTACCTTAGATGCATAGGATGGTTACTGTCAAGTGAAGCTGGATGAAAGCAGCAGCTTTCTAACTACATTCTGGATGCTGTTTGGGAGATAGACGATTGTGCATGCTGTTTGGCATTTCCATGGCTCTAGTAGGGTTTCAATGCAGACAGTGTGAGATTGTCAGTGATCTTCCCAAAGTGGAAGTCACAGTGGATGATCTACTAGTCTGTGGATGTGGAGACACAATGGAAGACACCATAGCTGACCATGATCAGAATTTAAATGACTGCTAGAGAGAGCTCAACAGATGAACCTGAAGCTGAACAAGAAAAAAATTGCAACTGAAGATGCCTGAAGTCAAGTACATAGGTCAGGTACTGACAGCAAAAAGTCTTCACCCAGATCCTGACAACGTGAGAGCTGTAGCAGCGATGCAGCAACTGACAGGTTTGAAAGCAGTGCAATGATTTGTTGGATATGTGAACTGTTTAGCTAATTTTTTGCCAAATTTTCAGCTGAGTGTGAACCATTATGCAAGCTCACTGCCAAGGATGTGCTGTGATGTTGGGGCACAGGATAAGAAGCAGCATTCACTCAAATCACTACTGGCAACTAGTGATGCTAGTACCAGTGCTGAAGCACTATGATGTCAATGATAAAGTCACCTTGCAGTGTGACACCAGTGAGACAGGTCTGGGAGCAAATCTGATGTAGCAAGGATAGTCAGTCAGATTTGTATGCAGAGCATGAATGCAAATGGAACAACAGTGCACTCAGATTACGAAAGAATACCTGGCTATTGTTTTTGCCTGTGAGCATTTTCATCATTACCTGTTTGAGAGAGACAAAGTAACAGTGGAGTCCAACCACAAGCCCCTTCAAAGCATTTTTCACAAACCACTACTATCTGTTCCAAAGCGACTGCAAAGAATGTTAATTTGTTTACAGAGATATCATCTGGACATGACATACAAGGGAAACAAATGTACATCACAGACATGCTATCAAGAGCAGCACCCCCATGAAGAAAGTTGAGGAGGCTAGAACAGAATGTGAAATCTTCCAGATTCAACGTGAAGCAGCAGCTTGACATGACCTAGAAGCCATCAAACCAGAAGAGACATTGAATCTGACAGACAATTACCTTGCTCAGATCAAGCGGACTACCCAACAAGATGCAACTCTACAAGCACTGCAAGATATGGTGTTGAAAGGATGGACTGAGAGCATCAAGGACACACCTGTGGTCACAAGACCATATTGGGCATACTGAATTGACAGCTCAAGGTGGTCTCTTGTACAAAGAAAATAGATTCATCTTCCCTAAATAGTTAGGAGGAGAGATGCTGACGCATATCCATACAAACCATCAAGGAATTGAATCCACTCTGAGAAAGGCAAGTGAAGTGCTCTACTGGCTAAAAATGAGCAATGAAATTAAAGACTATATCAGCCAGTGTGGTGCTTGTAACAAGTGCCAAGCTAAACCAGCTAGAGGGCTGTTGATGACACATGATATCCCAGACAGACCATGGTTTGGACTGTACTTTGAATCAATGTTCCCTTTAAAGTTTAGTTATTATGTGCAGCCCATTTTTTTCGGTGTGTGTTTCTTAACTTTTTTTGTAACATGTTATTTATCACAGAACAAGGTTGCATGGTACTTTACAGGCTACTGTGTGGCAGCACACTCACATGGCTTAGCAGGAGCATTGCTTAGAATTACAGCTGAATCAATTTTGAATGTGCAAGGGAGTACCCATCACAATCCTGTGTTTTTGAATACCATAATCAGACATAACATTACATTTTCTGTTTAGCTAATTATATACCTTGTCATAATACATTATATTTTATTAATAGCTAACCACAAGTTTACTATGGAAACATCCGTGTACTGTGGAATGTCATGGTCAAGGAAAAATACATGATGATATTCTGAAAGAACTAAATATTCCCAAATGTGAAAGGGGGCTGTGAATGTATCCTCTTTGCCTACAAAGTTTCTCATGAAAATGGAATAATCTACAAATGTTTGCTTCAAATGTCATAGTAAACCATCCAAAGGTGCTTCACAGGAGTGCAATTAGACAGAAGCTAATGTCAAGGTAAAACAGCAGGTGATTAAAATGTGACCAAAGAGATAGGTTGCAAGCAGCCTCTTAAAGGAAGACTGACAGGTATAGAGTTAAGGAGTCTTGGGAAGGGAATTCCAGGGCTTGGGGCTTAGTTGGCTGAAATTACAGCCTCCAATATTGGGGCAAGGGAAGTGAGGGATGCAAAGCAGATCAGAGTTGGAGGAACACAGATCACAGAGGGGAGTAATGCAGGATATTACCGAAATAGGCAGTGGCAAATCCATAAAGGAATTTGACATTAGGATAAGGATTGTGGATCAGGAACCAATGTAGGCCTGTGAGCATATGAGTGTTGTACTTGGTTCAGATTAGGATAGCAGCAGATTTTTGGATGAGCCCAAGTTTATGAAGGGTGAAAGTTGGAAGAATACCCAGCAGACCATTGCAATAATCAAATATAGAGGGGGCGAAAGCATGGGTGAGGGTTTCAGGAGAAGATGACCTGAGGCAGAGATGGAGAGAGATAATGCTATTGAGTCTGGAAGCAGGCAGTCTTTTGTAATGAAGATGATATGGAGTTGGAATCTTAGTTCAGGGTCAAGTAAGATATGGAAGGTGTCACTGTGTGTGGCTGACCCTGAGACAGTGGCTGGAATAGGATGGATGAAACCAGTGGCAAGGGAATGTAGTGACACTGACTTCAGTCTTCCCAGTGTTCATTGGAGAAAATTATGGCTTATTAGAACAAGGGAATTATAAATAATTATCACAATTCCAAATTTATGCTGCAGGAAAATCATCAGTCAGTGCAAAGTAACAAGATTACAAAATAAACTCCAGCTTTCACCACATCATAACCAAATAGACTAACTTTAAACTATAACATTAAATATTGCTCAGATGATGAACGCAAGTTCATTGAAGATGCAGTTAAAGTCATTTATATGTAAATTTATAGAAACCTTAAATGAAATTATGCAGGTCAGGTCATACAGAATATATTAACATTATGATTATATTGAACCTCTATAAGCTCTGTGCGGTATTACATTAGCTAAATCCTCTGCTTTTATAGGAGGAGTGCACTCCAATCCTCTCTGAGCATCCCTATAGAAGAATCAAGTTTTTGGGGATGGTTTGGAGAGAATTAAGGCAAATAACATAAGATCTTTAGGGCATGGAGATAGGGGACATGGCCTTGCAAAGTCCAGGACATCCAGGGTGCCACCTCTCAGGATTTCCAGGATCCAACTTCACCATTAAGTTTTACTTTCTGCTGATCAGTGGAGAGTCAGATTCTGTCTCCAGCACACATCACAGGGTAGGACATCCTCCTTGTGACAAGGCTCTCGTTCCTGATAGCAATGAGCTATGTAATGAGCTCCCTTAGGTCCTTATTCACACAGAAGGAGAAGGTGACTAGGCTCTTCGCACCCATCCCTGCACCTCAAAACATATTTCCACTTGTGAACAAGGTCCTTGCCATCCATGAGCTTATTGTGAATGAACACATCAACACCATAGCCTTGACGGAGACATAGCTGAGGGTTGATGACACCTTTCTCCTTAGTGAAGCTTCCCTGGCTACACATTCCACCAACTGCTCTGTTCAAACTGCTGCAGTAGGGTTGTAGCCCTTATCGCTACCTTGGTCTGTCTTTACTCCTCTGCCAACTTCTCCTCATTGAGCATTTCACTTTACATTCCTCACATCTCTCATTTGAAATCTTCGTTATGTACTACTCATCCATATGTCAAGCCAAGATTTTTACTGAGATACCTCAACTGCTTTTGCCCCTCACCCTTGGCATTGAGCACCTTATCATTTTCAGTCATTTCAACCACCATCTCAACTCATCATGCTTTCTCTTCTGTGAGCTCGCTGTCTTCCCCTCTTCCCCATATGTTCCCTCCATATAAACTCTCCTGACCATATTCAGGGCCACAGTCTTGACCTTACCATCTCATATAGCCTTGTTAGACCCATTGTAATTATTGTTACAATTATGAGGTTTTTTAGATTATTATATTTTGGAACTGCAGCTTTAAATTTAAGGTTAATGAAGCGGGTTGTGTGACCGGTGCTGCAGTCTGCCTGACAGTAGAATGGGGTGGTTTGATTGTTAGAGATCAAAGGAGGGCTTAGATTGTTTTACTAAGAGGGGAGCCAATGGCATAGTGGCATAGTCACCAGACTATTAATCCAGAGACCCAGGGTGGGGATCTGGGTTCAAATTCTGCCACAGCAGGTGGTGGAATTTGAATCCAATAAAAATCTGGAATTAAAAGTCTAATGATGACCATGAAATCATTGTTGTAAAAACCCGAGATAAAAGCAAAATACTGTGGATACTCTGAAGAAGAATAATTTGGACACTCTCCACAGCTGCTGCTAGATTTCCTGAGTTTTTCCATCATTTTCTGTTTTTGTTGTAAAAACCCATCTGGTTCACGAATATCCTTTAGGGAAGGAAATCTGCTGTCTTTACCTGGTCTGGCCTACATGTGACTCCACACCCGCAGCAATGTGGTTCACTCTTAAATGCCCTTTGAAATGGCCTAGCAAGCCACTCAGTTCTATCAAACCGCTACAAAGTCACAAAAAAGGATTGTAACCAGACAGATCATCCGGCATTGACCTAGGCACTGGAAATGACAATGGCAATCTCAGCCCTGTCGACCCTGCAAAGTCCTCCTTACTAACATCTGGGAGGCTAGTGCCAAAATTGGGACAGCTGTTTCACATACTACCACCCACCATCTCAATTCCCAGGGAGTTGCCCTGGGAGTCCACAACATCGACTCTGGACCCCATGAAGTCTCATGGCATCAGGTCAAACATGGGCAAGGAAACCTCCTGCTGATTATCATGTACCGACCTTCCTCAGCTGATGAATCAGTGCTCCTCCATTTGGAACACCACTTGAATGGAGGAAGCACTGAGGCAAGGGTGCAGAATGTACTCTGGACGGAGGAATTTCAATGTCCATCACAAAGAGTGACTTGGTAGCACCACTACTGACCAAGCTGGCCGAGTCCTAAATTACATAGCTGCTATACTGTGTCTGCAGCAGGTGGTGAGGGAACCAACAAGAGGGAAAAACATATTTGACCTCATCCTCACCAACCTGCCTGCCATAGAGAACAGTATTGGTAGGAGTGACCACCGCACAATCATTGTGGAGACGAAGTCCCACCTTCACATTGAGGATACCCTCCATCGTGTTGTGCTAAATGTGATAGATTTTGACCAGATCTAGCGACTCAAGACTGGGCATCCATGAGGCCCTGTTGCCTATCAGCAGCAGCAGCAGATTTGTACTCAAACACAATCTGTAACCTCATGGCCCGGCACATCCCCCATTCTACCATTACGTTAGGGATCAACCCTGGTTCAACAAAGAATACAGGAGGCATGCCAGGAGTAGCACCAGGCATACTTAAAAATGAGGGGTCAACCTGGTTAAGCTACAACACAGGACTACTTGCATGCCAAACAGCAAGTGATGGACAGAGCTAAGTGATCCCACAACCAACGGATCAGATCTAAGCTCTGCAGTCCTGCCACATCCAGTCGTGAATGGTGGTGGACAGTTAAACAACTCACAGGAGGAGGAGGTTCCACAATTATCCCCATCCTCAATGATGGAGGAGCCCAGCACATCAGTGCAAAAGATAAGGCTGGAGTATTTGCAACAATCTTCAGCCAGAAATGCTGAGTGGATGATCCATCTTGGCCTCCTCCAGAGGTCCCCAGCATCACAGATGCCCAGTCTTCAGCCAATTCGATTCACTTCATGTGATATCAAGAAACGGCTGAAGGCACTGGGTACTGCAAAAGCTTTGGGTCCTGACAATATTCTGCCAATAGTACTGAAGACTTGTGCTCCAGAACTTGCTGTGCCCCTGTTCTAGTACAATTACAACACTGACATCTACCTGGCTATGTAGAGCATTGCCCAGGTATGCCCTGCATGCAAAAAGCAGGCCAAATCCAACCCGGCCAATTACCGCCCTATCAGTCTACTCTCGATCATCAGTAAAGTAACGAAAGGGATCATCAACAGTGCTATCGAGCGGCACTTGCTTAGCAATAATGTGCTCACTGATGCTCAGTTCGGGTTCCACCAGGGCCACTCAACTCCTGACCTTATTGCAGCCTTGGTTCAAACATGGACAAAAGAGCTGAACTTCCGAGATGAGGTGAGAGTTACTGCCCTTGACATCAAGGCAGCATTTGACCGAGTGTAGCATCAAGGAGCCCTAGCAAAACTGGAGTCAATGGGAATCGGGGGAATGCTCTCCGCTGGTTGGAGTCATACCTAGTACAAAGGAAAATGGTTGTGGTTGTCGGAGGACAGTAATCTCAGCTCCAGGACATCACTGCAGGAATTCCTCAGGGTAGTGTCCTCAGCCCAACCATCTTCAGCAGCTTCATCAATGACCTTCCTTCCATCATAACGTCAGAAGTGGGGATGTTCGCTGATGATTACACAATGTTTATCACCATTCACAACTCCTCAGATACTGAAACAGTCCATGTCCAAATGCAGCAAGACCTGGGCAATATCCAGACTTGGGCTGAAAAGTAGCCGTAACATTTGCACCACACAAGTATCAGGCATTGACCATCTCCAACAAGGGAGAACCAAGTCATCGCCCCCTGATGTTCAATAGCATTCCCATCACTGAATCCCCCACTATTAACATCCTGGGGCTTACCATTGACCAGAAACTGAACTGGACTAGCCATATAAATACTGTGGCTACAAGAGTAGGTCAGGGGCTAGGAATCCTGTGACTAGTAACTCACTTCCTGACTCCCCAAAGCCTGTCTGCTATCTTCAAGGCACAAGTCAGAAGTGTGATGGAATACTCCCCACTTGCCTAGATGAGTGCCACTCCCAAAACACTCAAGATGCTTGACACCATCCAGGATAAAGCAGCCCACTTGATTGGCACCACATCCACAAACATTCACTCCCTCCACCACAATAGCAGCAGTATGCACCGTCTACATGGTGTACTGCAGGAAGGGCAGCAGATAGATGCGAATACCACCAACAGGAAGTTCCCCTCCAAGTCACTCACCATCCTGACATGGAAATGCATCACTGTTCCTTCACTGTCGCTGGGTCAAAATCCTGGAACTCCCTTCCTAACTGCACTGTGGGTGTACCTATACTACATGGACTGCAGTGTTTCAAGAAGGTAGCTCACCACCACCTTCTCAAGTGCAACTAGGTATGGGCAATAAATGCTGGCCCAGCCAGCGAAGCCCACATCCCATGAATGAATTTTTGAAAAAAGAGAAGGTGCAAGGTATTTACTCTTGGAGACAATGGCCGTAGATTCTGAGTTTACCATGGGTAGACTTTGATTCTCCCAAAGTCCCAGAAAGTCATTGTCGGTATCAAGTTTTTCTACCTAGATACAAGATTAATGTGTTTCTTGCTGCAATGGGAATAAGACAGAGAAAACCATTTTTGAGATCAGGTTATAGGTTTATCGACAAATCAATGAATGTCACAGAAAAACAGCAGAGGGACCGGACTGTCCGGCCTGTGAGAGAAAGGGCTGCTTGACTTTGTGTGTTACCACAGCTGGATTCAGGAGGAAGATGGTCTCTACTTGAAGAGATTCATCCTTCTACAGATTCTGGGAGATTTGTTCTGGCATGGGCAGCAGGAATGAGAACCATCGAACAGGATTTACTGGTGATGGTGGATTTAAGAAACTCTCCGAAAACTGAGGAAAGTGCCTGAAGCCAGTCACTCGAAGTTATTACTCAGCGAAGCGAGGATATGGGAACCAATTGGGAGCTCAGAGCAACTTTGGACTGCTTGCTAAAAGCACTGTAATTCTGTGGAGAGTATAATGGGTGGTAAGTATCGAAGGGAATGTTGCTTTCTGTAGTTAAAGTGTAAGTTGCCTATAAAAAATAAAACAGCATTTTGTTGGTCATGTTTTATTAGTCATTTGTTACAGTGAAAGTTTGAAAACATGAAACCTTGATGTGTCATTCAAGTATTAACTGGAAGGTTGAATTTCTTTTTAAAAATTATCGGTCTCTACAAAGATCATAACACTATCACTCGGCAGATGATATCATTTTCTTGTATTGCTTTCCACTAACATTCCCCTTCCCAAGCTTACTTCTTTCTGTGCCTGTGTCTCAAAAAAAACCACTCCCTCAGGTCACTTACCTTCACTCTATCAAATGTAGTCTATGTAGCCTTTGGCCCACAATTCATCATGACACTTCTGCAGCTATCAATTAGCTAAATCGCACCTTCTCCAGAAACTCTGATGCCCTTGTCCCCGTTAAAACCACAATCCTCTCTATCCCCTGGTCATTCCTATGGTATCCCTTTCATCTCCACTCTTGTAAATACAAGGGACACAGGTTTGAGGATCTATGGTGGACAGCTAGCTTAACCATCTATTGCCAGATCTTGCTGGGCCATATAAAGCATTAGTAGGACCTGCTCTCCACGGTTAAAATGGCACACCATTCAAAGTCCATCCTGGAATGCAAAGATAACCCCCATCTTTTTTACCATAAACCAACTTCTTCCCATGCCTTCTCCTCCCTTAACACCAACAAGAAGTGTGAGGAGCTGATGGACATTTTGTCACAAGATCAAAATCATCTGTTCAGTTGCCTTGGTCATTTCTCTGAGTCCACCAGGCCAACTATCCCCTTTTGTGCCCCCTGCCTTAGCCCTGAACTCATATTTTTCTCTAGATGCTGATCCATTTTCAGCCTTGCTGTTCCCAAGCTCATGTTGTCCATGTAGAGCACATTTTGCCCTTTATTCCAATCAAACTGCTGACCATCAAACTCCCCTTCCTGGGCCCCAAGTAAGCTGCTATTGTTAACAGTCCCAACTCCTCAGGCACTGTCTCTCTCCTATTTAAATCTGCCATCATTACCCCTCTCCTCAATAAACCAACCCTCAGCCCATCTCTTTGTGTACTGCTGCCCATTTCTAACCTCCCTTTCCTCTCTACATATCTGTGCCTCACCACCACCTCTCTGGACATTGCCATTGTCTCTAATTTGTCACTTTGCTCATCCATTATCCCTTCTTGAATGAGCGGAAATCTTCTCCAACTACATATCGGGAAGACTAAAACCACTTTCTTTGGAGCTTATCACAAGCTCCATTCCCTTGGCACATCTCTGGCAGCTGAAGCTGAGATGGACCATTCACAACCTTTGTGCGGTGTTTGACCCTGACATGAGCTTTTAAGTACACATCCACTCTATCACCAAGACTGCTTACCTCCACCTCTGGAGCATCACCCAACTTCAGCTTACCTGCTGCTGAAACCTTTGTTACCAGTACACTTGTCTATTCTAATGCTCTCCTGGCTAGCCTCTCATCTTCCATCTTACATAAAGTTATGCTCATTCGAAAAATCTGCTACTTGTATCTTAGATTGCACCAATTCTTGTTCATTGATCATCCCTGTACTTGTTTGGTTTTACCTTGGTTTTCAAACCCCTCCATTCACCCTCTTTGTAACCTCCTCCGGCCATAAAAACCTTTGAGATATTTATACTCATCCTATTCTGGCCTCTTTTGTGTTGACAATTATAATCCCTTCACGACTGGAGGCCATGCTTTCAGCTGTTTGCTCATAAGTTTGGAATTCCTTCCTTAAAGCTCTCAGCCTCTCTATCTCTCTTCTCTTTTAAGATCACCCTTAAAGCCTACCTGGTTGACCAAGCTTTTGGCTATCCCAACATTTGGTCCTGATATCTCCTTCTGATTTTTTTTTAAAGCATAACATTGGTCCTGATCATTCACCCAGCTGCCATTTGTGGTTCCAAATACCACATCCCAGGAACTTGCCTCCGTTGTCATGTGAATAACCACGGAATAATGGGAAAATACTTGGTGAATTCCTGTCCTTGAAAACTAAATTTTGGCCCCATCGATGGTACAGAGCTGAAAGACAGGAAGTTAGTGGTAGCTATAGTAGAGATCATGCAACCCATGCATAGTTTCAGCAAAATTCTGCAGGTGCTACATGTGCTCATGCACAAATGAACTGGCATTGTTAATAACGTGAAGTCAGCTCATTTTCATAATTTTCTGGTTCTCCGGGTATGTTGCTCATGTGAAGACAGGAGATTCATTGTTACAATATCGAGTACTGTAGCCAGTGAGGGACTACTGGCTGTCCATTGTGCAACAGGCAATTGTCTGATATGGAGGAAGAATAGTACAGGGGATGCTCTAGGCAAGTGGAGGCAAATTGTTACACCTTTTAACAGAAGAAAATTTCTGAAGATTTGGAACTGAGTCAACTCTTTGCAATGCACTAGGGAATCCAATGCCTGAGCTAAGTGGGTTGTCAGTACCCCCAGGCATCATTGAAGATTCATAGGCCTTTAATAAAATCAGGAAGTAAAGCCGTCATTGATGCTGGAATTCTTCCCATTTGGCTCCAGGTAACCCAGTAAGCCAGTGTCCTGAAGAGTAGGATGGTCTTGTCAGACAAGCAGTGGCGGCTTGTCAACACTAAGTATTTCTTTTTTGCTCTGAATCTAAGCTCTTGAGATTTAAATGTGACATGTCCCTTCAGGGAGAATTTGCCAAACAAAACTGGTTTTGCATTAGCTTGGTTTGAATTTTCTTAAACCTGGTGAAGTATTTACAGGCATGTGAGATACCCAGCTAATCAAAAGAAAATACTGTAAATGAGTGTTAACGTATGAGACTATACAGCCACTTCTTCATAAGCTTTTCAGATTCACTAAATATATAACTTTCAATATTATTTCTCTTTCTATGGTCGGTTTTAACTTACCTTTAGGTTACTATTAAGTTACCATTTAATTCAGTCTTTGTATGTTCTGTGGATGAAAAACCATAAAATATAAAGTTTCTTGCTGATTCAAAGCTAGGTAGGAATGTAAACTGTGAGGAGGGCACAAAGAGGCTGCAAAGAGACATAGACAGGTCAAGTGAGTGGGCAACAAGGTTGGATTATAATTTGGGCAAGTGTGAGGTTTTTCACTTTGGTAGTAAGAATAGAAAAGCTGATTTTTTTTAAAGGCGTAAAAGATCTAAATGGTAATATTCAGAGAGACTTAGATGTACTTGGACAAGGAACACAAAAAGTTAGCATGCCGATACAGCAAGCAATTAGAAAAGGTAAATGGCATCTTGACCCTTCTTGCAAGGAGATTGGAGTACAAGAATAAGGAAGTATTGCAACAATTGTACAGGGTTTTGGTGAAACCACACCTGGAGCACTGTGTGAAATTTTGGTCTCCGTATTTAAGGGAGGGTATACTTGCATTGGAAATGATACAGCAAAGGTTCATGGAAGGCTTCTTGGGGTAAGAGTCTTGTCCTACGATGAAAGGCTAAGCAGAATGGGCCTATATTTTTAGGAGTTTGGAAGAATGAGAGGTGATCTCATTGAAACATCCAAGATTCTGAAGGGGCTTGACAGGATAGACATTGAGAGGTTGTTTCCTCTTGCTGTGGAATGCAGAACACTGGGGACACAGTCTCAGGATTAGGGATCAATCAGTTAGGACTGAGATGAGGAAAAATTTCTTCACTCATAGGGTTGCAAAACTTTGGAATTCCCTACCCCAGAAGGCTATGGATGCTTCATCATTGAATAAACTCAAGGCAGGGATAGACAAAGTATTGATCTCTCAGGGAATCTTGGGATATAGGGAGCAAGCAGGAGAGTGGAGTTGAGGCAGAAGATGTACAATGATCGAATTGAATGGCAGTGCAAGCACGAGGACTGTATGTTCCACTCTTGCTCCTATTTCTTGTTCCTGATGACTATTTACTGTCACCAAAACTATCATTTGCCTAATCGGATATACCTCTTAACTGTGAAAGACAGAGAAAAAGTGTAAAATGGGTAACTCTACAAAATTTAAATGTGGCTTAGAAAACATCATGAAACAAGTCAGGCAAAATTAAATGTTCTACATTAGAGGGCTTGGTACAACTGAAATTCAATTTGAAAGCAACAGTATATTCTATGGAACAAACAATTAGAGCTTATAATTAAATTTGGCACTTCTTGCTGTAGGTACTCTTTATAATTTGTGAAAAATTGAAATTTTAATGTTATAAATAGAGTAGTATTTGTGCAAACGTGATAGATTAGAAACCATCATTCCATCTCCCTCCCTGGGTGTCTCCTCAGGTGGAATCAGACTGTTCATAAATTCAGCTTCCTATTTGGCTCTCAGTGAGCTTCTAGCCCTATAGTCTTTCCATCACAAAGACCCTAATATTGCATGACTCCACCACTGCTTCAGCCAATCTGTTGCTGAAACCTGTATCCATGCTTTTGTTACCTACAGACTTGACAATTGCAATGCTGTCCTGGCCGGCCTCATCTTCTGCCCTTCATTATCCTGAACTCATCCAAAATTCTGCTGTCCATATACTAACTCACACCAAGTACTGCTTACTCACCACCCATGTGCTCGCTGAGCTATATTATCTCCTACACAAAAACAGAATTACCTGGAAAAACTCAGCAGGTTTGGCAGCATCGGCGGAGAAGAAAAGAGTTGACATTTCGAGTCCTCATGACCCTTCAGCAGAACTGGTCCATCAATGCCTCAATTTAAAGATTCTTAAAGTCATATTCAGATTTCTGCATGGTCTTGCTCCTCCCTATCTCAGTAACTCCCTCAAACCCTAAAACCCTTCAAGATCTGTGTGTTCATCCAATTCTAGATGATAAAGCATCTTCTAATTCTTTTCCAAAGTAGTGGTTGGACCTTCAGCTATCCAGCCTTATGTTCTGAAATTTCCTTACTCAACCTCTCCAACTCTCATTTAAGATGCTACTTAAAGCCCAACTTTTGGTCATCTGTACTAATTTATTCTTTTTTGAGTCTGTGTCATTGTCTTATGCCTCTGTGAAGCAACTTGTGGTGTTATACTACATTAAATGTACCAGTCAAATGCCAATTGTTGTTATAAAATGGAGCAGCTGCATACAGGGACCAGCTAGAGATTGGGAATTGTAAACTTGCTATCACAGTAGTGGATAATGGTGTCAACAAGGGAGATGGCAGTTGGTCACAGTTAGGAGAGATGATGTTGTCTGTCTTCCTAAACCCTGATCATCTGAAAGAAATAGCCCTTAATTCTTCCAATTTATACAATACTGCACTACTTCCCCACAGAAGTTCCCAGTTCTTCCTCAAGTGTACTAATGAATGCTCTGCACACCTCACACTGCTGTTGTTGTCTGGCGCACTGACCTCTACCTCGCAGAGGCTGAGCGTCAACTCGCAGACACTTCCTCCTACCTCTCCCTGGACCATGACCCCACCACTGAACATCAGGCCATTGTTTCCAGGACTGTCACTGACCTCATCTCCTCTGGGGATCTTCCTCCCACAGCTTCCAACCTGATAGTCGCCCAACCTCGGACGGCCCGCTTCTACCTCCTACCCAAAATCCACAAACAGAACTGTCCCGGTAGACCGATCGTCTCAGCTTGCTCCTGCCCCACAGAACTCATTTCTCGTTATCTTGACTCCCTTCTCTCTCCCCTTGTCCAGTCCCTTCCCACCTACATCTGTGATTCCTCTGACACCTTACATCACATCAACAATTTCCAGTTCCCTGGCCCCAACCGCTTCCTCTTCACCATGGACGTCCAATCCCTCTACACCTCCATCCCCCACCAGGATGGTCTGAGGGCCCTTAGCTTCTTCCTCAAACAGAGGCCGAAACAATCCCCATCCACCACTACTCATCTCCTTCTGGCTGAACTTGTTCTCACACTGAACAATTTCTCCTTCAACTCCTTTCACTTCCTCCAAATAAAAGGTGTGGCTATGGGTACCCGCATGGGCCCCAGCTATGCCCGTCTCTTTATGGGGTATGTGGAACATTCCTTGTTGCAGTCCTACTCCGGCCCCCTTCCACAACTCTTTCTCTGGTACATCGATGATTACTTCGGTGCTGCTTCATGCTCTCGTCGGGACCTGGAAAAATTTATTAATTTTGCTTCCAATCTCCACCCCTCCATCATTTTCACGTGGTCCATCTCTGACACTTCCCTTCCCTTCCTTGACCTCTGTCTCAATCTCTGGTGATAGACTGTCCACCAATATCCATTACAAACCTACCAAATCCCACAGCTACCTCGACTACAGCTCCTCACACCCCGCTTCCTGTAAGGACTCCATCCCATTCTCTCAGTTCCTTCGCCTCCGTCGCATCTGTTCCAATGATGCTACCTTCAAAAACAGTTCCTCCTTCTTCCTTAACCGAGGTTTTCCACCCACTGTCGTTGACAGGGCCCTCAACCGTGTCCGGCCCATCTCCCGCGCATCCACCCTCACGCCTTCTCCTCCCTCCCAGAAACATGATAGGGTCCCCCTTGTCCTCACTTATCACCCCACCAGCCTCCGCATTCAAAGGATCATCCTCCGCCATTTCCGCCAACTCCAGCATGATGCCACCACCAAACACATCTTCCCTTCACCCCCCCGTTGGCATTCCGTAGGGATTGATCCCTCCGGGACACCCTGGTCCACTCCTCCATCACCCCCTACTCCTCAACCCCCTCCTATGGCACCACCCCATGCCCACGCAGAAGATGCAACACCTGCCCCTTCACTTCCTCTGTCCTCACTGTCCAAGGGCCCAAACACTCCTTTCAAGTGAAGCAGTATTTCACTTGCATTTCCCCCAACTTAGTCTACTGCATTCGTTGCTCCCAATGTGGTCTCCTCTACATTGGAGAGACCAAACATAAACTGGGCGACCGCTTTGCAGAACACCTGCGGTCTGTCCGCAAGAATGACCCAAACCTCCCTGTCGCTTGCCATTTTAACACTCCACCCTGCTCTCTTGCCCACATGTCTGTCCTTGGTTTGCTGCATTGTTCCAGTGAAGCCCAACGCAAACTGGAGGAACAGCGCCTCATCTTCCGACTAGGCACTTTACAGCCTTCTGGACTGAATATTGAATTCAACAACTTTAGGTCTTGAGCTCCCTCCTCCATCCCCACTCCCTTTCTGTTTCTTCCCCCTTCCTTTTGTTTTTTCCAATAAATTATATAGATTTTTCTTTTCCCACCTATTTCCATTATTTTAAAATATTTTTAAATCTTTTATGCTCCCCCCACCCCCACTAGAGCTATACCTTGAGTGCCCTACTATCCATTCTTAATTAGCACATTCGTTTAGATAATATCACCAACTTTAACACCTATGTATTCTTTTGTTCTGTTGTCTGTGACATCTTTTGATGATCTGCTTCTATCACTGCTTGTTAGTCCCTACAACCACACCACCCCCCTCCACTTCTCTCCCCCCACCCAAACCACGCCCCCCCCCCCCCCCCCCCCCACACACACACACACACACACACACACACACACACCTTAAACCAGCTTATATTTCACCTCTTCCTTGGATTCACCTAGTTCTGTTGAAGGGTCATGAGGTCTCGAAACTTCAACTCTTTTCTTCTCCACCGATGCTGCCAGACCTGCTGAGTTTTTCCAGGTAATTCTGTTTTTGTTTTGGATTTCCAGCATCCGCAGATTTTTTGTTTTTATCACATTCCTTTAGATTGGCCTCATATCAATTTTGATTTTAAAAAAGGCAAATATCTAGAAGTTCTAAAACATAACTACCAAATCTTTAAACAGTATAACCCTTCAGGTATGTTGGAGATCCCGTGTTTCTGAAAGACTAAGAAAGTAGTATTTGTAAAAAGATATTAAAAGCTACGTCACCCAGTTTATGACTAAAATCAACATTATGCGCAGTCAGCATAAGATTCCAGTGATACCATCACTTCCTTGAAGAATGGTACACTTCTGGTCATTTAATGAAAGGTTATGGTGAAACCTGCTCTGTAAATCACATGTGCTTGGATCATCTGGACCATGTATTTGTTTTCTTTGTTCATTATTTCTCACTACAGCATGGCCATCAACTATGATTTCTTTTGGTTGGACATGGTATTTTCAATAAGTATGTACCTTCATTTTTGCATTAGCATTACAATATTACCACTCTGTTTCAAAATGATCGAATGAGTCACAGTCAAGTGAAATTAGTTTTGGTTAGTAGTGCAAAATGGGGAATAACAATTCGACAGCTTATTCAATGTGGAATACTGCCTCTTTCTGCTGTAGGTTTTGGGTGTGTAAAATGTGCTGCTGATTCACAATCACCCATTTTGTGCTACATCCAAGACTTATTTCATGCTCTGTGATTAAATTTGTAATGAACCAGCATAGTGGACTGAGGCATGACCTCATGGTTATGCAGGAATGCTCCAAGTTGTTGCCAGGATAAATTCTCCAAGGCTGTACTCTGGGCACACTTCAATGCTTTTCATGAATCTTCCAGGCTGACTATTTGTGATTGACCTTTGTGACGTTATTTAATGATGACAAAATCCAATGCTTTCTGCCAACTGAAGGAATTTTGTTGTCTGGAGATTTGTTGTCTTACTTTAATTCCTCTGGAATTCTGTGTATTGGAAATATCTTACTGGATGTAAGTAGAGGCTCTTACTGTTGTAGATTTGGTTATGGCAACTACTAAGAGTTACATGAAATTATGAACTGATTCACCTGATTGAAAACATCTTCAAATATCAACACTAGCTCTCTGTCATGAATAATCAAATAGTTCTGATATGCTGAATCATACTGTCTTATATTCAACGACTGTCATCTGACAGCTAAGTCATTTTTAGCTACTTTTTTACCTTATCGTCTATGTCTGGGAATCATACTTTAGTCCTCAAGATGGCTAAGACATTGACTACCCATTGTTAGCCATTGTGGATGCCAGACGTCATTCCATTCTGCAGGTCCTTTAGAATTACTAAATACTCAACATGTAGAATGCAGCTGGGTAGAACTGCAAACAATTGGTTCCAATCTTATCTATCTAATCATAGTCAGTCATCATAGCCATCAATGCCTTCCATTCTCATTCCTGCAGTTACCTCTGATGTCCCAAAAAGATTTATCCTTGACCCCATTCATCTACCTGCTGCTCCTCGACAACATCATCCAAAGACACAATGTCAGTTTCCAAATGTACGCTGATGGCACCCAGCTCTACTTCATCATGATTTCCCTCATCTCTCCACCATCTCTAAATCATTAGACTGCTTGTTTGACATCTGTACTGAATGAGCAGAAATTTCCTCCAATGAAATATTTGGAAGACTGAAGGCATTATCTTTGGTACCCACCACAAAAAAATTTGGGAACAGTGATCATAAAATCATAAGGTTTAAGTTAGCCAAAGAAAAGGACAAGGAGTGATCCAAAGTAAAAATACTTAATTGGAGGAAAGCCAATTTCAGTGGGATGAGAATAGATATGATCCAGGTAAATTGAAATCAAAGATTAGCCCGCAAAGCTGGAACACAACAATGAGCAAAGTGGAGAAAGTTCAGATACAGTCAAGGTACATTCTCATGAGGGGGAAAGGTAGGAAAACCAAAGACAGAGTTCCATGGATGCCAAATAAGATGGAGAGCATGATGAAGCAGAAAAAAGGATGCATTGGGTAGATATCTGGCTGCTTCTGTTTTAGTTGTGTCAGCATCACAGACCATATTTCACCAACATTTATTTAGATAGCGCTAGCTATTCCAGGCATGACCTGTTGAGATGGTAGTCCTGATAATGAAGGCTTTTAAATGGAAATAATCTAAAGATGAGACTTGAAGAATTTAAGTAGTGGGGTTGTGACTATATCCTTTGGCAGCTTGTTCCATTGTGAGATTGTTGGTAATACAAGTGAGAACAAGACTGAATATAGAAAGTTCAGAAGGGAAGTGAAAAAGAAATAAGAGAGACACAGAGACAGTATGAGAAGAGACTGGAAACTAACATAAAAGGAAATCGAAAAGTCTTCCATTGGCATATAAGTAATAAAAGGAGTATAAGAGGAGGGAAGGGGCAATCAGGGACCAAAAAGGGGATCTATACATTGATACAGAGGGCATGGCTGAGGTACTAATTTGAGTACACTGCATCTATCTTTACCAAGGAAGAAAATACTGCACAAGTCATATTGAAAGAGGAGGTAGTTAAGGCACTGGTGGTCTAAAAATCAATAAAGAGTAGGTATTAGAATGGCTGGCTTTATTTAAAGTTGACGAATCATAAGAACCAGATGGAAGGCATCTGAGGATACTGTGTGATGTAAGGGTGAAAGTTACAGAGGCACTGGCTGAAATCTTCAATCCTCCTTAGATACAGGGGTGGTGCCAGAGAACTGAAGAATTGCAAGTGTTATAAAAAGGGAGTAAGACTAAACCCAGCAACTACAGGCCAGCCAGTTTAGCTTCAGTGGTAGGTTTATAGCCACATTAGTCCAGGACAAAATTAAAAGTAACTTGGACAAAAGAACAAAGAACAAAGAAAAGTACAGCACAGGAACAGGCCCTTCGGCCCTCCAAGCCTGCGCCGATCATATTGCCTGTCAAACTAAAACATTTTGCACTTCCGGGGTCCGTATCCCTCTATTTCCATCCTATTCATGTATTTGTCAAGCTGCCTCTTAAACACCACTATCGTACCTGCTTCCACCACCTCCTCTGGCTGCGAATTCCAGACACTCACTACCCTCTGTGTAAAAAACTTGCCCCGTACATTTCCTCTATAGTTTTCTCCTCTCACCTTAAATCTATGTCCCCTATTAATTGACTCTTCCACCTTGGGAAAAAGCTTCTGACTATCTACTCTGTCAATGCCACTCATAATTTTGTAAACTTCTATCAAGTAGCCCCTCAATCTCCGTCACTCTAGTGAGAACAATCCGAGTTTCTCCAATCTCTCCTCATAGCTAATAACTTCCAGACCAGGCAGCATCCTGGTAAACCTCCTCTGCACCCTCTCCAATGCCTCCATATCCTTCTGGTAATGTGGCGACCAGAATTGCACGCAATATTCCAAGTGTGGCCTAACCAAGGTTCTATACAGCTGCAGCATGACTTCCCAGCTTTTATACTCAATACCCCTGTCAATGAAGGCAAGCATGCCATATGCCTTCCTGACTACCTGATCCACCTGCGTTGCCACTTTCAGCGACCTGTGGACGTGTACACCCAGATCCCTCTGCCCGTCAATGCACTTAAGGGTTCTGCCATTTACTGTATAATTCCTGCCTGTATTAGACCTTCCAAAATGCATTACCTCACATTTGTCCAGATTAAACTCCATCTGCCATTTCTCCACCCAAGTCTCCAACCGATCTATATCCCGTTGTATCTTTTGACAATCCTCTTCACTATCTGCAACTCCTCCAAACTTAGTGTCATCTGCAAACTTACTAATTAGCCCAGTTACATTTTCCTCCAAATCATTTATGTATCCTACAAACAGCAAAGGTCCCAGCACTGATCCCTGTGGACCTCCACTAGTCACAGCTCTCCATTCATAAAAGCACCCTTCCACTGCTACCCTCTGTCTTCTATGACCAAGCCAATTCTGTATCCATCTTGCCAGCTCACCTCTGATCCAGTGCGACTTTACCTTCTGTATCAGTCTGCCATGAGGGACCTTGTCAAAGGCCTTACTGAAATCCATGTATATAACATCCACTGCTCTTCCATCATCGATCATCTTTGTCACTTTCTCGAAAAACTCGATCAAGTTAGTGAGACACGACCTCCCCTTCACAGAACCATGCTGCCTCTCACTAATACGCCCATTTGCTTCCAAAAGGTAGTAAATTCTGTCACGAAGAATCTTCTCCAATAATTTCCCTATCACTGATGTAAGGCTCACCAGCCTGTAATTTCTTGGATTATCCCTGCTACCCTTCTTAAACAATGGAACAACATTGGCCATTCTCCTGTCCTCTGGGACCTCATCCGTAGCCAATGAGAATACAAAAATTTCTGTCAAGGCCCCAGCAATCTCCTCCCTTGCCTCCCTCAGTACTCTGGGGTAGATCCCATCTGGCCCTGGGGACTTATCCACCTTAATATTCTTCAAGACGCCTAACACCTCCTCTTTTTTGATCTCAACATGACCCAGGCTATCTACACACTCTTCCCGAGACAAATCGACCGCTAAGTCCTTCTCTTTGGTGAACACTGATGAGAAGTATTCATTTAGTATCTCTCCTATTTCTTCTGGCTCCACACACAGATTCCCACCTCTGTCCCTGAGTGGGCCTACCCTTTCCCTGGCTACCCTCTTGCTTTTAACATATGTATAAAAGGCCTTGGGATTTTCCTTAATCCACAAGTGTGGATTAATTAAGGAAAGCCAGCATAGATTTGTTAAAGGTAAAAGGTAACTAACCTGGTTGGGTTTTTTGATGAGACTCTCCCTTGCATGCATGCTTGAATGAACCAGCTTGACTCTACTCTCTCCAGACTTCGTGTGGTGATTGAAATAGCTCACTTCAGATGAGGTAACAGAGGTGGTTAATGCAGTTGATGTGGACTTCCAAAACATATTTGAATAGTGACACATAAGAGACTTGCTAACAAGCTTGAATTTCATGAATTAAAAGGGTGGCAGCATGGATACAAAGCTGGCTGAGTGATGAAAAACAGGGAGTGGTGGTGAATGGTTGTTTTTCAGATTTGAGGAAGGTTCCCTCAGGGTCAGGACTAGGATAACTGTTCTTTGTGACATATACTCATGACCTAGTCTTGGGAGTACAGGCAACATTTTCAAAATTTGTAGATAACACAAAACTTCGCAGTATTGTGAACTGTGAAGAGTATAGTGTTAGACTTCAAGAGGACAAGTAGGCTGATGGTATGGGCAGGCATGTGACAAATGAAGTTTAATGCAAAGAAGTGTGAAGTGATCTATTTTGGTAGGAAGAATTGAAGAGAGGCAATATGAAATAAAGGGTATAATTCTAAAAGCAGTGCAGGAAAAGAGAGACCAGAGGATATATGTGCACACATCTTTGAAGGTGGTAGGGCATGTTGAGAACATGGTTAAAAAGGCAGAACGGATCCAGGGCTTCAACAATAGAGGCATAGAGTATCAAAGCAAGGAAGTTATGATGAACCTTCATAAAAGACTGGTTCATCTTCAACTAGAGTATTGTATCCAGCTCTGAATATAATTCTGGATCCAATTCTATCCAATACCACACTTCAGGAAGGATGTGAAGGTGTTGGGGAGTGTGCAGAAAAGATCTATGAGAATGGTTCTAGAGGTGAGGGACATCAGTTGGAGAAGCTGGGGTTTTATCCCGTTATCTTTTATCCCACTGCCATAAAAACCCAGGGAGGAAATCTGCTGTCTTTGCCTGGCCTGGCCTTCATGTCACTCCAGACCCACAGTAATGTGGTTGTCCTCTGAAATGGCCCAGCCATCCACTAAAAAGTCAATAAAAAGGAATGGACCACCCGGCATCAACCTAGGAAACAATAATGGCAAACTCAGCCCTGTTGACCCTGCAAAGTCCTCCTTACTAACATCTGGGGGCTTGTGCCAACATTAGGAGACCTGTCTCACAGACTAGCCAAGCAACAGACTGACAGTTTCATTCTCACGGAAGCTTAAAAGAAGTGGCTGCTGAGATAGTAGATGCATTGGAATTAATTTTCCAAAATTTCCTAGCTTCTGGAAAGGTCCCATCAGATTGGAAAATAGCAAATGGAACTCCTCTATTCAAGTAAGGAGGGAGAGAGAAAGTAGGAAACTACAGGGTAGTTAGCTTAACATTTGTCATAGGTAAAATGCTAGAATCTATTTTAAGCAGGTTATGGTAGGGCACTTAATCTTAATGCAATCAGGAAGAGCCAACATTGTTTAGTGAAAGAGAAATCATGTTTGACTAATTTATTAGAGTTCTTTGCGGTAGTAACAAGCAATGTGAATATAGGGGGACATGTAAATATAGTGTACTTGAGTTTTCAAAAGGCATTTGACAAAGTGCCACATCAAAAGTTATTACACAAAATAAGAGCTCATGGTGTAGGGGGTAACATATTAGCATGGAAAAAGGATTGGATAGCTAACAGAGAAAGAAGCAGAGAGTAGGTGTAAATGGTTTATTTTCAGGTTGGCAAGCTGTAACTAGTTGAGTGCCATGGGGATCAGGGCTGGGGGCTCAATTATTTACAATTTATATAATTGACTTAGATTGAACCCAACAAGATGGTGATCATTTGAAAGAAGGCTCCGTGTAGACAGGGAGATGGAACCCTGGTACGGTTGTCACGCTTGCAGGAGTAGACTGGTTTGGCTTGGCTGCATTAATGCAGAGGCACCAAATTCATCACTCATCTCCTAATACTCCTTTTCTTGGATGAATTATTTGGCTAGCATTGGACCTGTGACAGCACAGCCTAGGAGATGGGAGTCACTGTATTGGACCCATTTGCATTCAGCAGGGGGCTTTTAGGCCGGAATACCTCTGTACAGGAGTGGGTTGGGCCAGTAAGAGCCTTGGCCTGGAGCTTTTTGGTAGTGGAGAGATAGCAGGATATCAAGGATGGCCGCTAACAGACTGTGACCAGATCAAAGAGCTTCCTAAAACTCCAGTTTTGCCTCATCTCGATTCCCCTCAATATGCCATTAATTCCTGGTACAGAAAACAATCTGGAGGACACAGTCATATCACCAATTTAGATGTAGTTTTCAAGTGTATCTGTGATGAGGAGGGAGCATGAAGACCTAAGAATCTTATCTCTATCTTTACCTTTTTATTTTTTTTGGCTGTGATGTTGACACTGCACTATAGCAACATGGGTTGTTAGATTGCGATGAAATTCTTTCTTCCTTTCTTGACGGTTATGCATAATCAATTGTACCCGCAACAAATTCCCTTAAGGACAATTACGTATATTGAAGGAATGAAGATTGAGGAAAGGACCAATTGTATGATAGCTAACTTTGGTGATGATACAAAGGGTGGAATCGTCCCAGATTTGCACTAACTACGGTAGCGGGTGGGTAAAATGACGGTTTATCCACCGGCTGCGATGATACGGTTTTCACACTATATATTGTCCCAAACCCGCCACATTATTTATGCATTCCCAGGAAACACGCATTTTCCCTTGCAGGTAGACTCTCATTCGCCCGGCCGTCATCACCTTGATGCTTCATCACTCTGGGTGCCATATTTAAAGTCTATCTGCGTGCACACATCTCAGTGCTTCCAGACCACAACTGCTGCAGTGAAGACATGACCCTGAAAGGCAAAAGGCCTGCAGCCCCAGGTCACTAGGGTCACCTCTTGGATGCCGTGGAGTCCCGCTGGGATGTTCTCTACCCCGACTCTGACCACAGGAGAGGCACACTCTGACCACAGGATGGGCAGCAACATCACTAATCCGGCTTGGGAGGCAGTGGCAGCAGTGGTCAGCGCCAACATCCTTCAAAAGAGGACAGCTGCCCAGTGCCACAAGACGATGTTTGATCTCTTCCGTTTCACCAGGGTAAGTCACTCTTCTCATCGCTCTCAACTCATACATTCACAAACCCATCACACGTCTACAGGGCCCTCACTCACCTCCAGTTCAAAGGACATCACCATTCACTCTCTCGCACTCACCATCATTAACCTCCTCCTGACCACCCACACATGCCAGGCATACTTATCATCTGGTCTGGCAGGTGTCCTGCTTACACGTCCTCTATCTCCATTCATGCAAGACAAGTTGGCACACAACAACAGAGAGCGGTTGGACACTAGTGGATGAATGCCTGAAATCAAAGTCCTCACGTAGAAATTGAGCGTTACGATCACTTTCACAGCCACTGGCAGTACATGTTCTCCATGTCCCCGTGGCACCAAATCCTGCAGTAGCTGGCAGATGTGGCCAACCAGTCCCCTAGATATGTGCAGTGTTCGGCGACACTGGTTCTTGGTCATCTGCAGGAATGCAAGGTGGCATCTTTGGACACTGGGTGTTGCCAGGCGCTGACCAGCGATGACTCACTGTGGCTCTTTGGCGACGTGTGCATGAGCCCCAGCCGCCACTTCTTCCTAAGGTTGCTGCTCTTGCCTCTGTGCAGCCAGGAGCCTCAGTCGCTCTTTCCTCCGTCAGCTTCATTTTCTGTATGCCATCAGGCACACAGCTAGTTCACCAGCCTCCATGATCATGATGTACTCCTCCTGCAGGATGAAGAGAGGGACACGTGGTTAGCGTGGATGTACTAAGAACCTGTCCTGGCTAAGTCTGAAGGCCCTGTAATGCATCCTGGAGAGAGCTGGCCACCACTTGGTTGACTAGAGATTAGTACGCTGCATGGCCAATGATGCACTTTGATGCCTCTGCATTGCTTGAGTGGGCAGATAAGCTAGAAGCCTGACTCCAATCATATCAATGTGGCTGCACCTGAACTGCCTCAGTTGCAGAGGAATGGTCACTTTATACAGGTTTCCTTAATGCGTGGCCGTTTCCCCCACCCACCCTATCCCCTACCCCCCACCCCAAATGTTTGTGTGCTATATTCAACAACAGGGCAGCCTTTGCCCCCCCCCACCCCACAAGACGCTTCAATAGCAGGGCTGCCCTTAACCCCAACCCCCCCAACTCCCCCAAACGCCCCTCAAGCCTTAAGCCCAACAGGCAACCCTGGTGAGCGCTGCACAACATTTATGTGTACTCACCTCCAAGTTCCCCTCAAAGTGCAGCCTGCCAAGTGTATATGCCTTTTATATGCTATTGTGTAACATATCGGCGTGCTTTCCCGCTGAAGTGGACAGACAAGCCATTGGTGGGCTGACCGGATAGTTGTGAACTGGTTTCACACCGTCATGAAACCAATCGTGCCATACTGTCCACTTACGCCACCGAACACACCCGATGCCGGCAAGCATGGAAAATTCCACCCAAAGATAGGTTGGAGAGTAAGTTGCCTCCAGCCTCCTTATTGTACCCACCCCCCCACCACCACACTGGGCATGCCTGACTGGCCCCAGCGAGGCCACACCACTTACTGTACAGTCCAGCCTCCTTCATGGCTCTTCATCAGGGACTCACTACATTCCCAGCAGTGAACATTGTTCTTGGTGTTACTGCAGGGACTGGAGAGCTACCAGCCATGGTTTTTTTTTATATTTGTTCATAGGATTTAGGTGTCGCTGGCTGTGTCAACATTTATTCTCCCATCCCTAATTGTCCTTGATTGAGAAGGTGGTGGTGAGCTGCAGTCCGTGTGATGTAGGTACATGCATAGTGCTGTTAGGAAATGAATTCCAGGATTTTAATCCAGTGAAAGAACAATGATATATTTCCAAGTCAGGATGGTGTGTGGCTTAGAGGGGAATTTGAAGATGGTGGTGTTCCCATGTGTTTGCTGTCCTTGTCCTTCAAGGTGGTAGAGGTCACAGGTTTACAAGGTGCTGTCTAAGGAGCCTTGGTGAGTTACTGCAATGCATCTTGTTGCTACTGTGCATCAGTGATAGAGGGGGTGAATGTTGCAGGTGGTGGATGGGGAGCCAGTCAAGTCGGCTGCTTTGTCCTGGATGGTGTCAAGCTCCTTGAGTGTTATTGGAGCTGCACTTATCCAGGCAAGTGGAGAGTACTTAATCATATTCCTGACTTGTGCCTTGTAGATGGTGGACAGGCTTTCAAGAGTCAGGAGGTGAGTTACTCACCGCATAATTCCAAGCCTCTGACCTGCTCTTGTAGCCACAGTATTTATATGGCTGGTCCAGTTCAGTTTCTGGTCAATGGTAATCCCCAGGATGTTGATAGTGGGGGGAGTCAACGATGGTAATGCCATTGAATGTCAAGGGATGATGGTTATATTCTCTCTTTTTGGAGATGGTCATTGCCTGGCACTTGTGATACTTGCCACTTATCTGCCCAAACCTGAATATTGTCGAGATCTTGCTGCATGTGACCACAGACTGCTTCAGTTTCTGAGGAGTCACGAATAGTGCTGAACATTGAGCAGTCATCAGCGAACATCCCCACTTCTGACCTTATGATGGAAGGAAGGTCATTGATGAAACAGCTGAAGATGGTAGAGACACTATCCTGAGGAACTCCTGCAGTGATGTCCTAGAACTGAGATGACTGACCTCTAACAACCACAATCATCTTCCTTTGTGCTCGGTGTGACTCCAACCAGCGGAGAGTTTTCCTCCAGATTATAACTGACTCCAGTTTTGCTCGGGTTCCTTGCTGGCACATGGTCAAATGGTACCTTGATGTCAAGGGCAGTCACTACTCTTGAGTGAGGGACCTCATCCGATTGATTGGCAGCTCTTGCACGTGGAGGTGGAAGCCATGACCTCAGGCAATTACTCCCTGTGGAGTGTAAAATCCAGATCATATCTTCCTGGGAAACCAGAAGGCAGCGTGCCCCTGAAATTTCACCTAGTGGGTGGGACCACTGCCTCCATATAAAATTCCAGCCTAAGTGTTTTAAGGGTTGCTCTCTTTTAAAATGTAGTCAAGTTTTGCATTATCATTTAATTTAACTTGAACTTGTATTTTTTTCACAACGTTTGTCAGTGGGAAACAATCTGCCTGCTAGTAACAGCAGCACAGTTGCCTCAATAAGAACAAGGAGAACTGGAGCAAACACAGTGACATTACTGAAATGAAAGAGTTTCTTGAGATGGTGCAGCTACAGGAGGATACAGTACTGGTCTTGTGTCAGAAAAGATAGATGAAAGCTTGATCTTCATTGACACTGGAGATGAAATGAAATATCTGCTCCTTAACCTAGGAAAACTAAAGCCACTGGGAATTGACCTCATTCTACATTTAGGTGACTAGTTGGAACTGGTTAGCTGGCCATCGCGGCTGATTCACATTTTTGGACTTCTCACTAACATAAGCAGGAGGCTTTTGCTAATGCATGGAGTAGATAGCACAGAGTTCACATAGTATTCCTACAGAGTACTTAACTCAGGTATTTGGTGAGTGAGGGAAGAGATGGAGTGATCTGAGAGAGGGAGCGAGAGGCAACAAGACCAGAGCCCTGGGGTCTAGAGCCATTAATTAGGCAAATATGTAAGCAATTGGTTGGTGAGGTTCATTTTTCTCTAATTTAGAGCAGTAGTTTAAACCAGGACCGTGTAGATATAAACACTTTAATATAGCTTAGCTAGTTAAACTACTTAATATAACTACAAATAATCACTGAGTGATATTGCAAAACTTGAAAACCTAATTAGTAAAATAAAATACAATAGAGATGACAGGGTGGGTAATATGTTGCAGCTGTAGCATGTGGGTTCAAGGGGACACCTGTGTGATACGTAGCAACTACATCTGCAGTAAATGATTGCAGTTTGAGGAACTTTGGCTCTGAGTTAATGAGCTGGAGCATGAGCTTTGGGAACTGCAATGTATTAGGGAGGGAGAAAGTTACCTAGACACTTGGTTCCAGAAGGCAATCAAACCCCTGAGGTTAAGTACTTCAGATTTGGTCTGTAGTCAGAGACAGGAGAATGTGACTACAAGTAAGACTGGTATGGAGATGCAGAAGGTAGTGCTGGAGGAGCCTTAGACCTTGTATTTGTCCAAGGTGCTTGCAGCCTATGGGGACGAGAGCAGGGACTGTAGGGAAGATGTGCAAACTTACCACAGCACCATATTACAGGAGGCCATTCAAGTTGGGGCAGTTCAAAAGAATGCAGTAATAGTCAGGTACAGGATAGTTAGGGGAAAGATACTGTTCTTTGCAGCTGAGAGCATGAGTCCGGAAAGCTATGTTGCCTGCCCAGTGCCAGAGTTAAGGGCAGCTCCTCAGAGCTAGAGATGACCTTAGGATGAGAGGGGAATGATCCAGCTGTTGTGATTCACATGGACACCAACTGCATAGGCAGGAATAAAAAAAGAGGTTCTGCTAAGGGAGTATGAGCAGCTAAGGGCTAAATTATAAAAGCAGAACCACAAAGATAATAATCTCTGGATTACTACCTGAGCCATGAGCAAATTGGAATAGGGTAAATAAAATCAGAGAGTTAAATGCATGGCTCAAAGATTAGTGTAGGAAAAATGGGTTTCAATTCATGGAGAAAAAGAGAACAGTTCCATTGGGACAGGCGTTACTTGAAACATGATTAGTTGGTAAATATACAGCCATTTAAAGAGATATTTCACAACTCTCAACAGAGATGTCTTCCACTGAGAAAGAAAGACTTTTTATAAACTAAAATAATTGAATTTAACAAACAACTCCAATAAAAATGTCAAGATTCATTTTTTAAAACTTTTGCTTTAATAATCAAGCAAAATTAACATATTAAAGGTGAATTAACGGGCAGATCATGGTCAACATGTATCACAAATTACACATTAAAAGGCAGATACAACAAAAATAGATCTCATGGATTTACTAAGCAATCCACTCAGCATATAGAGCATCACTTTCAGTCAGAAAATCCTTCAAATCTCGGAACCTCCTCAGGTACTCCAACTCCTTTTCTTTGAAAATTTACCCAATACTCATGCAACAGCAGCTCCCAACCAACCCAGGTTTCCTGCACATGGTCCTCACCGAAATGGCACACATCAGCACAATCTCCTCAGCTCTGCTCACAGCAGTCTTGATGGCTTGGATCCACCAGAAACACCTATTCTGAACACTCAGTAACATCCCAGTACACCGAATGGCCAATTCTGGTCAACCAGTTCCTTTAAAAATAACCAAAAGTGGCAGTGACGTTATTTTCCCTCATCTCTGCTCCAAGATCTAACTGTTGCGTTCACCTTTTATTAAACTTTGCCACAACTTCTCCATCAAAAAAAACCCTTGGTTATGTGGGGCCTATTTCTGCTTCTACCCTGGGTCATGCAGACCTGTTTTGTGCCCTTTTGGAGGCTGGGCCAACTTCCCAGCAATGCCCACTCTCGACTGTGCTGACATTTTAGACCAGTGGAATCCCCAGCTCTCCACCCAGAGATATCCCTCCCCACAGACAATCCCGTCAATGCCAACAATGACCACAGTGCTCTCACTCCATCTCTGTGCAACGGCCTGCACAAAAACAGCCATCACCTGGCCCAAGTTCACACAGCAACACTGAGGCTGACCCTGGGACCCAGGCACCGTGCGGACCTTTCCTCTTCTGCACCACTGTGGGCTTCATCACAGATTCTACAAAAAGGATGAACCATTCGTGACTAAGGTTGGTCTCAAACTGAAAGAAAATGCTGCTGTTATGGACAGGAGGGGTCAGTTCAAACAGCATTGTTTTCCTCTTACCACCTGTCCATAAACAGAAAGTGTTTTGAATTAGTTTTTTTTAGAATAAGCCATGGCACAGTTTCCAAACCCCTCGTTTTTTCTCTGATCCAATTTTACTTATAATCCCACAGCAAACTTATGTTAGGATTAACTCAGCAGGTTAGTTTATTGTACACAAAGACAGAGCTAAGTGATTCCACAACCAATGGATCGGATCTAAGTTCTGCAGTCCTGCTACATCCAGTCGTGAATGGTGGTAGACAATTACACAACTCACTGGAGGAGAAGGCTCCACAAGTTTCCCCACCCTTCATGATGGGGGAACCCAGCACATCAGTGCAAAAGATAAGGCTGAAGCATTCGCAACAATCTTCAGCAAGAGGTGCCGAGCGAATGTTCCATCTTAGCATCCTCTGGAGATCCCCAGTATCATAGATGCCAGTCTTCAGTCAATTCGGTTCACTCCACGTGACATGTAGAAATGGCTGAAGGCACTGGAGACTGCAAAGGCCAAGGGCCCTGACAGTATTCCAGGAGTAAAACTGAAGACTTGTGCTCCAGCACTTGCCGCACCCTGTTCCAGTACAGCTACAACACTGACATCTACCTGGGCAATGTGGAAAATTGCCCAGGTATGTCCTATACACAAAAAGCAGGACAAACACAACTCAGCCAATTACCACCCCATTAGTCTACTCACGATCATCAGTAAAGTAATGGAAGGAGACATTGACAGTGCTATCAAACGGCACTTGCTTAGCAATAACCTGCTCACTGAAGCTCAGTTTGGGTTCCACCAGGGTCACTGAGCTCCTGATCTCATTACAGCCTTGGTTCAAAATGGACAAAAAGCTGAACTCCTGAGGTGAGGTGAGAGTGACTGCTCTTGACATCAAGGCAGCATTTGAGCAAGTATGGCATCAAGAAGCCCTAGCAAAACTGGATTCAATGGGAATCAGGAGGAAAACTCTCTGCTGGTTGGAGTCATACCGAGCACTAAGGAAGATGCTTGTGGTTGTTGCAGATCAATCTCAGTCTCGGGACATCACTGCAGGAGTTCCTCAGGATAATGTCCTAGGCCCAACCACCTTCAGCAATTTCATCAATGATCTTCATTCCATCATAAGGTCAGGAGTGGGTTTGTTTGCTGATGATTGCACAATGTTCAGCACCAATTGCGACTTCTCAGACATTGAAGCAGTCCATGTCCAAATGCAGCAAGACCTGGACAATATCCAGGCTTGTGCCAACAAGTGGCAAGTAACATTCATGCCACACAAGTGCCAGGCAATGACCATCTCCAACAAGAGAGGACCTAAACATTGCCCCTTGACATTCAATGGCATTACAATCACTAAATCCCCCATTAATCAACATCCAGGGGGTTACCATTGACCAGAAAGTGAACTGGGCTAGCCATATAATTACTATGGCTACAAGAGCAGGTCAGAAGCTAGGAATCCTGCGGTGAGTAACTCATCTCCTGACTCTCCAAAGCCTGTCCACCATCTACATGGGACAAGGCAGGAATGTGATGGAATACTCTCCACTTGCCTGGATGAGTGCAGCTCCCACAACACTCAGGAACCTTGACACCGTCCAGGACAAAGCAGCCCACTTGATTGGCATCACATCCACAAACATTCATTCCCTCCACCACCAATGCACAGTGGCAGCAGGGTGTACAAGATGCACTGCCTTAGGGTGGAATCATCCCACATTTGCACTAAGTGCGCTAGCGGGTGGGAAAAATGACCTTTTACCTGCCAGCTGTAATGGCAACTTCTCAAGCCGTATCATCCCAAACTCACTGCATTAATTATGCATTCCCGGGAAATGCGCCATTTCCATGACGGGCTCCATTTACAAGCTTGGAGTCAGCCTATGTCCTAGACTTGATTTTCCAGACATGTTTCTCATTAGAAACATCAAACTTTATTTACAGGCTGCAGCAGCAGTTACATGCTTCCATCAAGCTCCATGACTAGAAGAAGAACTCCCACTCTAAGGTTCCCCGCGCTTAGAGCTGATTCATTCACACTGTCATGTGATAGTGTACAACATAATAAGCCTTAAAGCTACAGTCACTACATTGCTTAAAGCTACAATTACTACATTCCTCCCCTTTTAAATCTTTTGTACAGTTTGAATTTAGAAGAACATCTACTTTCATGATATTACAAAAATATACACGGATCATGAAATTATAAGTTCAGTCTCTCAGATGGTTTCCTGATCCAGGTGGAACATCAAAACTCTACGACTTTCAAACCTCTTACAGGATCCACATTCTCTAGAACCGCAGAAACATCAGATACCTCTTTAGGCACAGGCAGTTCAGTGATATCTACTCTGATGGAGACATCTGGTAGGTCTATCGTTGGTTGAACAATTCAACAGGGACCACAGTTTCTAGAATGGTTCCTTCTTCTCAAATGATTCATGCATTTGCAAGTGATCCAGTCGTCCACTTCTACATGGTACAACAAGGGTCTAGTCACAGAAACTATTATACCAGGTAATCACTTGCATCTTGGAAAGTTAAATAACTTTTCCTTTCAAAGCCTCTTTAGTTTCATTTAGCTGGCTCTTCAGCTCTTTGCTAGACAGCTAGCTTCATTGAGCTGGTGCTGCCTTGGAGTTTCTCCAAACTCCTGTCTCCTGGCTGTATCCAGCTATTTATGACTCCCAGGGCTTCCTGTGAGCCCTCTCCAGTTAATAAACTTGCCCTGAGCCTTCTCTGATTACCAGGGCTTTCCCTGAGCCCTCTCCAATTACCAGGGTTTTCCCAAGCCCTCTTCGATCACCAAGGCCCCCCCTGAGCCTCCTTTGAGTTTCTTGTGCTGTGCTTCCATTCTACTGTTTGAGACGCTTTCATTTCTTAATGTTGCTGAATGGTTACACATCCCTTTGCATTTGATCGTGAAAGATAATCAACTGTTCTTTCAACTGTTTATTTTTTGTTTGCCCTCCTCCTGGGGTCTCCTGTTGCCCTTGGTGAAGTTGCCTTCTCTCTGGGGTCTCTTGTTGCCTTCAGCAGAGGTGTCCCCTCTTTGGGGGTCTCTTGTTCCTTTTGGTAGAGTTGACCTCTCTCTAGGGTCTCTTGTTGCCTTCTGCAGAGTTGCCCCCTCTTTTGGGGTCTCTTGTTGCCTTCTGCAGAGTTGCCGCCTCTCTGGGGCTGCTTCTAATTTCTGTCCATAGCCATTTTTCTTGTATTTACCACTTTAAATGTATTGCCACTTTAAGAGCATTCACCTCTTTTTTACTCGGCTGTCTCTGCAGCTGTCGGCTTTTCTGTGGATTTTTTGAGTTTCCCGTGCTTTTCGCATTTTGGTGGGCTCAATGGCAAACATGGCTGCTTTTTTTCTTAACTTCATAAAACTTTGTTCCTGTTCGAGAAAACGCAGCAGTGATTTCTTTTCCCTTTTCTGGGCGATTCTACAGGATCTTTTTCTTTTTCTTTTTGCCTCTGCAGATCCTGTTTTTTTTTTAAATGTTGGGAGTGCCCCAGGAGATTTCTCAGTCATTTGGATCAAGGTCCATTTTTTTTAAACTTAAAACGAAAGTGCTTCTGTTTCTCGTGTTTGAACTCTGCAGCATACCTGGTGAGTATATTTTCCTTTTCTCCTGTTTAATCAAGATACTCATGGCCGCTGGGCAAGGGACCTGACCTGTCATCTTTGCCAGTTTGTTATGGACTTGATTTTCCAGACCGATTTCTCATTAGAAACATCAAACTTTATTTACAGGTGGCAGCAGCAGTTACTTGTTTCTATCAAGCTCCACAACTCGGAGAAGAACTCCAATCTAAGGTTCCCTGCGCTTAGAGCGGATTCGTTCACACTGTCATGTGATACCATACAACACAACAAGCCTTAAAGCTACAGTCACTACATTCCTTAAAGTTACAGTTACTACAACCTCTGAAGCCTTTTGGCCCACTCAAGCAATGCAAAAGCATGAATGTGCCACCAAATGCTCCAGAAATTTTCACCCCTTGGGTGCAGACTGCAAATTAATGTGTGTTTTAGGGGGAAGCAGAGCAATTGGATGACTGGGCAAGTTGTAGAATCACCTTGTGAAAGGTGGCCTTTGTTGGAGCAAACGATAGGCATTTTGAAAATGAGGTTCTGGTGCCTCGACAGGTCTGGTGGAGCACTGCAACACAGTCCCCAGAGGGTTTCACGCTTCATTGTAACTTGTTGGACACAACACAGCCTAGTGCTGCAAAGGGGAGGGGGCCTGGCTGAGGAGGAGATAAAAGAGCTGCACGTCTCCTCCAATGAGGAGGACGTCAAAGGGGATGACAGCGATGAAGTCCTCAAAGTTGAGGGTGCCGGCGTTGAGACCATTGCACTATCCAGACGAAGCAGGCATGCTTGGGAGGCCCCCATAGCTGCAAGATTTGTGGAGGGTGATGATGAGATACAGTGAAGACAGCTCTGGTATCCTTTCCTTGCATTGTGAACGTTTGACTCCTGTGTGGCTGATGACAGCGCACGTACCCTGAGTGCTCATACTCATGTCGTGGAGGCACAGTAGAGGCCCTAATAGATTCTAGAATCCAGGATGATTCCAGGGATCAGAGGTGAGCTGGCAAGATGGATACAGAATTGGCTTGGTTATAGAAGACAGAGGGTAGCAGTGGAAGGGTGCTTTTCTGAATGGAGAGCTGTGACTAGTGGAGTTCCGCAGGGATCAGTGCTGGGACCTTTGCTGTTTGTAGTATACGTAAATGATTTGGAGGAAAATGTAACTGGGCTAATTAGTAAGTTTGCAGATGACACTAAGTTTGGAGGAGTTGCAGATAGTGAAGAGGATTGTCAAAAGATACAACGGGATATAGATCGGTTGGAGACTTGGGTGGAGAAATGGCAGATGGAGTTTAATCCGGACAAATGAGAGGTAATGCATTTTGGAAGGTCTAATACAGGTAGGAATTATACAGTAAATAGCAGAACCCTTAAGTGCATCGATGGGCAGAGGGATCTGGGTGTACAGTTCCACAGGTCACTGAAAGTGGCAACGCAGGTGGATCAGGTAGTCAGGAAGGCATATGGCATGCTTGCCTTCATTGACAGGGGTATTGAGTATAAAAGCTGGGAAGTCATGCTGCAGCTGTATAGAATCTTGGTTAGGCCACACTTGGAATATTGCATGCAATTCTGGTTGCTACATTATCAGAAGGATATGGAGGCATTGGAGAGGGTGCAGAGGAGGTTTACCAGGATGCTGCCTGGTCTGGAGGTTATTAGCTAGAGGAGAGGTTGGAGAAACTCGGATTGTTCTCACTACAGCGATGGAGATTGAGGGGCGACTTGATAGAAGTTTACAAAATTATGAATGGCATGGACAGAGTAGATAGTCAGAAGCTTTTTCCCAGGGTGGAAGAGTCAATTACTAGGGGACATAGATTTAAGGTGAGAGGAGAAAACTATAGAGGAGATGTGCGGGGCAAGTTTTTTACGCAGAGAGTAGTGTCAGGAATTCGCTGCCAGAGGAGGTGGTGGAAGCAGGTACGATAGTGGTGTTTAAGAAGCAGCTTGACAAATACATGAATAGGATGGGAATAGAGGGATACGGACCCCGGAAGTGCAAAATGTTTTAGTTTGACAGGCAATATGATTGGCGCAGGCTTGGAGGGCCGAAGGGCCTGTTCCTGTGCTGTACTTTTTCTTTGCTCTTTGATTTCTTTGATGACGACATGCAGTGAGGATACTGCATAGATCTTCAAATTGCATCTGCGAATGTCTGACTCCTGTCTGACTGAAGGCAGCTCATTTAGACTCTGTTATCAGGGTCATATCATGAAAAAGCAGCCATGAAACTTTAAATGCACCTGATCCTTTGTCAGCCTTCAGCACGTGACCCCTTCAGGACCATAGTGTCATCAGACACAGGTGCCGAAGAGGTGAGGGGCCAGCCCCACCTCAAAGATGCTGAGATCACACAGAGAGAATGATGGAACTCTATGACTCCTGCCCACGACATTCTGGTAGCAATGACAAGCACCATCAAAGTGCAGGCATCATTAATATGTCCAGGGAGTGTGAAGCCAGATCATCACTTTGGTCCGAAGATCACACACTGCACAGGGAAGAGGCTCTGGATTGAGACACCTGCCTTGGACCTTGTGCAGGAACCAAGGTTTCACATGTGAGTGATACTAACACTGCTTATCATAGCAAGGAGCCATAGGCAGGGAGACTTTCTCGGGAGTTTACTGACAATAGTGAACAGTATGTACAAGTGATTAACACCTGTGGCCCATGCTATGCAACTACATCTTCTTAACCTCCCTAACCATGCTGCTACATCTAGGTGCTCCCCTGACAACCACAGTGGTGGTGGAGGTAGCCTGCTGACTGCTGTGCTCTGTTTGTTGTGAATTCGGCGCACATCATCTGGAGGGCCAAGACCTGAAGGGCCCCGGCATGCTTTGGGTGTCCTCCTGTGGGTCAGGTGCACACTCTTCAGCTTGTGTAGCTGGAGATGATGGGGTCACAGGAAGAGGGGATTTGGATTAGCTAGACATTCCTTGATCACCTGGGTGGATGGCCCTGGGGTGTCCAGCTGCTAATCCTCCTCACTGTGGGTGCTCGAAGGCCCTTGGCTGACTCCTTGAGGAGAAGGGGAAGCTGGAGTGAGATCGAGCTGCCCCACACCCCTCTTTTGTTAACAGTTTTGGAGGCCAACTATGATATCAGCGATGGAGTTCAGCCAACACAGCAGTACAGGACCGATGCCCTGGACCAAGATCTCCATGGCGGCTGCCATCTTGCAGTTTTGACCTCAGTGCATCGGCAGTCCAGTGCAATCACCTCACACCAAAGGCAGGTGGTCTTCTCCTTTGTCCTTTGCAATCTGAGGTGTGCACCAGACATCCCTTCCTGATGTTTCCGCGATTGACTTTGCAACTCCACCAACTGATTGAGGACTGAGCCTAGAGGCTCATCATCTGACTCAGACTCCGCAATTCCTTGCCTCCTGCAGTCCTCTTTGAGTGTCAGCAACCAAGGATGTGCCTGCCTCCGCCTGCTGTGGAACAGATTGTGTGCTGTGCTCACCAGATTGTGATTCCGGGGCTACTCTATTTCCAGGTTCCAGCGAGGTGTGTGCCGCTGCGCTGCTGAAGGGTGTGGGTGAGCGCTGTGATGGTCTTCAACAGTGCTGCCCTCAGGGTCCTCATCCAAGATGCTCTCGGCGCTGGGGTCAGGGTCATGGTTGCCTGAGGGTGAGGTGGCATATGTGCCCAGGAGAGAAAGTTGAGATTATTAGTGCTTGGCAACCACATTACACAAAAAACAATGGGTTCAGAGTGGTGTTGACAGAGGGATGATGTGATGTAGGATCCTTATGTGGGTGTTCACCGCCAACCTCACCTTCACGCAGGAATGGTCCAAATCCTTTCTAGGCAGCTCCAACCTGGCTCTCAAACAAAATGAGGACTTTGATGTCCGCCACTCCACCCATCCCCGGTCTGGGACCTCTCCTATTGATTGTGTGCTATCTTGCCCTGCGTAAAGACAAATCGAGAGTGTGAGCAAGGCACATGCCTTGCCAAATGAGAACGATGCCAGGCATTCCCGTGTGCTGAGTGGAACCATGGACAGGATGAGGAAGCTATCTCCAGAACGGATGAGTCAGATGGAGATGTCAGTGTGTGCGCGTGAGTGGTGACATCCCTTGAGCTGGCAGTGAGTGAGATGCCAGTGAATGCACAATTGGCTTGTGAGTGGGTGAGTTAAGATTGATGAGACAGTTGAGTTATCCAGGCGTTATGAATGAGATCATTCATCCCTTTCTGCACTGGATGGCCGACCTCTTGTGTGCAGCGTTGGCATTGACAGTCTCGGCCACCACCTCCCAAGTCGGAGTGGTGAGTGGTGAGACTGATGGAAATCGTGCAGCCAGCGCGGGGGATAGAGGACATTGCGGCAGTCCTCCACGTTGTGCAGAAGATGTCCCAGGGTTGCATCACTGAATCGGGGGCTGCACCCTTCCTGGCTTTTGGGGCTATGTCTTCACAGGAACAGTCCTGGGCTGCAAGCAACGAGATGTGACAATGATGTGCATCCCTCATGTGTGTCCCGAGATTGTTAAATATCTCAACCATTAAGAATTGAAAGGAATGTTGCGGGGCCCTTTGTCCTAGCAGACAAGCAGACTCCTGTTGGTCAGCCTGAGTTATGAAATGTTGATGACCTTTGTAGATCTCTCTTTGAATTTGGTCTGCGCAGCCCACAGGGTGGTGGTGGTGGTGGTGGTGGTGGTGGTGGTGGTGGTGGTGGGGGGGGGGGGGGGGGGGGGGGGGTGCGGTGGGGAGTTAGTGGCTCTTCAGGAATAATGATGTATGAGCTTCCCTATTATGGCCAGTTAGCTTCTTTTGTTCGGGGTTACAGACAGACATAGATTCAATCATTTTAGGCCTTTGTCCAGTTTGACATTTTTTAAAGAGAGCAATGATCATACCTCTCTATATATATTTCATTAAAAAAATATACAGGGTCTCTCACAGAGTGAAGACTGTTTCTGTTTATGTATCTGCTGGATGATCCCAGGGAGCCCTCAGCGCCACAGGTAGCAGTCAATTGCCCCTTGCACCTGTGGAAAATCAACAAAGGCAGCGAATCCCACAGCTCTGGCTGTCTGGCTCTCAGGGTCTGTTGTGAAAATAATAAATTAATTCACTCTTCTGAACAGGGTGTTGGTGACCTTCCTGGTGCATTTGTGCATCATTGGCTGCCATATTGCACACATGTCCCCTACAGAACCCTGAAAAGACCCAATGGCGTAGAAGTTCAATGCCATAGTGACTTTCAATACTACCAGGATTGGATTGCCTCCCAATTCATGTGGACGCGGGTCTTCCTGGAGAATCTGTATATGTGAGTAACAGCAGCCTGTGACATCCTCAGCTGCCTCTGACATTGCATCTCCGACATTTGCAGATAGCTACACCACCTGCAGCATATTCGGTTGGGTACTAATGCTCAACGTTGCACTGGCCCCTGGTTGCCAACATCCTGTGCTGCCTGACCCTCTGCTTCTGCTCCCTGTTGCTGTTCTGGCCACTGCTCTGCCTGGCCCTGGGTCACCCTCCTTTGTTCCTCCACAGCTGCACCAGAGCTAGCACAAGCGCCGATTGACTTGACCCATCATCCTGTCTGCCTGAGGTGATCTGTGAACAAATTGTAGGGTCTGGTCAGCATACTCTTTGGGGCCCTCAGATAAGAAAGTTCCAGTAATACTGGTACCAGCTAGATCCAGTTCTGAACGGGAAAATGAAAACACTTCTGAACTGCTGTTCCACTAGAAAATGCCAGTGGTATTGGTCATAGGGCCAAAACTACAGTTCCCAGCAGGCATTGGGATTTCAGTGCATGCACCGGCTGTAAAATGGCCACACACACGCAGTTGGTGGTTTTTCTCATCTTTAGGCTGGGAACTAGCTTTCTATGTACAGTTCGTTTCTTGATTTCTTTAGATTGAGAAACCAAACCTGTGTGCCCGTGTAGAAGGAAAATAAGCACAGAAGAGAAAAAGTGTGAAACTGCAGGTCAGATGAGCTGAACAGAAGTGTCATTAGAGAGGAGGTGTCCGACCAAGCAGGACACAGGGAGGGGGGCAGGGCGAAAGCCCCAGGAGAGGGATCCAGGCAGGCACAAACACAGGGATCAGAAACAGATCCCAGAAGACAGTCCTAGGCAAAGGACAAGGACAGAGATCAGAAATAGAGTCGGTTGAACAAAGTTGAGAGAAAGAAGCAGAGCAATTGGATCCCAGTTGAAGAGAAAGCTGAGGGGAGCAGCCTTGAAGCAAAATGGACTTGAGAGAAGCCCAGAAGATCCGAGGAGGCAACCGAAAGTTTGTGACTTCTTACTGAGGGCCTTTGGAGCAGTGGTGTGCTGATTGGCATGGCCAAATATCTGAAAGTATGCTTGAAAGAAGATAGTTGAGTGTACACGGAGATCCAGGGGAAAGGAACATTGGAAGGCAAGATTGAACCTCTGGAGGTGGATCCTTGTTGAAGGTGCCTGAGTGGAAGCGACGTCTGCGAGAGAATTCGAAGGCAGGTTTTTTGGCTGTGGGGATTGGAAGCCTTCATGTGAGAAAGATGGAGTTTCAGTGAGACCGCCTGGCTCATGGTGAAACAAACTTCAGGTGGTAGGGGGGGGGGATGTTTGGTGATGAAAAATCCACGACACCTGTTTTGGTGGCATCCGTCACTCATATTGGGGTATAGTGTGGCTGACCACAGTTCATTTATTAGTTCACATGTAGCAAATACTGAATATTGGAATATAAGATAGATTTTGTAAGTTGTATTATTTTTACAATTTTTTATGTATCTGTAAAATTTAATGAGGGTTGAAGGAATAATGTGATTTGAATCATCTACTGGAATTTGTATTGAAATCTTTCCAACCTTTTTGACTGGTGCAATATAGCTCATTTTTCTTGTTTAATAACTGTTTATTCTTTTTGTTAAAAGTTCATCAGCAGACTCCTATGAATTTGTTCAGTAACTTCCCTCCACAGTTTCAAAAAAAAAATGTTGGGAATTATCAAGCCAGGTTTCACTCTAGGATCTGACTTGTTCAGTATTAACCTCAGCTGGGATCATAACAAAGTGAGGGTTTTTGCGGGATCAAAAAAGCTTGAATTTTGGTGGGATCTGTTAATCCTTAAAGAAACAAGGATGTGGAGGTATTGGGCATAGGTACAAGATTTTCTGTGACATATATTACACTGGTTAGAACTCAAAAATGGCTTTAACTGTTGCTAAGACTTTTCTGGGAGTAAAAGATGGAGCAGTAGTTTGAAATCCTTGACTAAGGCTAAACTGAGAGAGTTAGCAGATAAATTGAATGTAGAAATAAAAGCAGGATTTCATAAGGGTGAAATGATTAAAATAATTACCCAACATTTGGAATTAAAAGGAGAGAAACCTGAAATTGGTGCCTCACAGCTAGAGTTAGCTAAAATTCAATTAAGAATGAAAGAAATAAAGATAGGAAGAGACAGAGAAAATTAAGAGCTTGAACTTGAAAAAGAAATGGAAATGCAAAACCTTGAGTTTGAGTTTCAAAGACAGAAAGAAATCAGACAATGTGACTTAGCTAGAGAAAAGCTAGGAATAAAGGAAGAAAGAAGAGTTGGTGGTTCAAAGGATGATTGTAGTTCCATTGAGGATCTTGATTCAACTAAAAATCTTTGTTTCATGTCTAAATTTATGGGGGATGGAGTTGAAAGATATTTCATCTCATTTGAAAAGATAGTTGTGAAGTTGAAATGGCCAAAAGAATACTTGGGCCTTAATGTTACAAAGTGTCCTGTCAGGTACAGCTATGGATGTGTACACTAGTCTATCAGAAGAGCAGTCTGTAGTGGTTAAAAGGGCAATATCTAATGCTTATGAGCTCATCCCTGAAACTTATCAATTAAAGCTTAGGACCATAAGAAAGAAACCTAATCAGACATTTGTAGAATTTGCAAGAGGAAAAGAAATGTGTGGGATCAGTGGTTTCGATAACTGATATAAAGAAAAAGTTTGTGAATGTGAGGTAAGTCTTGATTATGGAAGAATTCCGAAATAGCATTCCAGTAACCATCAAGACTTATTTAGATGAGTGTCACACATCAAAGATCCAAGAAGTGGCTGCTTTGGCTGATACCTATGATATTTCACACAGACACAGTTACACATAAGGAAATGGTCATATGAGAATCAACAGGAAAAATTGAAGCAATAGCTGCATCACCAAGATGCTGTTGACAATCATGGGCATTGTGAAGGATCAGTCACAGTGCATCCAGGTACAGATATTCGACTTCTACTGTGATTCAATCTCAAGCATTTGGAAGCAATTAAAATCTAAACACATCCCCACCATTATCAATGATGCATGCTACTGACAAAGCTTCCTGACCTCATCATTCATGACATCATGACCAAAATATGCCCTGGCTGGTGTGCAAGAGCTTCTTTTAACTTTCTGCAACAAAATCTCTATTTAGGCTCCTGAATTCATGAATGTATCCTGAATTGAGCAGCCAGCAGCTTCACATTGCTCTGAATGGTAAATGTCTCCTCTTGGCCCGAGATTCCAAGGAAACTTTAAAAAGGACTGGTAACATAATACGTGATTGCAATTAGCCTTTAACTGAAACTAAGGCAACATCATTTTCCTGCCCTCATGAAACCGTCCCCGTAAATGCTGTTTCACGTTCACTCACTATTTTCCTTTGCAGACGCTGAATATGCACATGGCCGTGAAACTGAAGAGAGGACAATGAGGGGCTGACAGGGCATTCATTTCATGAATTATTCAATGAGCTACTGTTTCCAGGATGAAAATGCACAAAGGCAGAAGCAATGTTGTTGGATCTAACGTTCGCCATGTTAATCATGTGCTGCGGTGATTCATCTCCTGGAACTTGTAAATGCGTTATGTGGTATTTAAGTCCACAAAGTCAACTCTCAAAAAGTATTTTCCAGCAATGCAGTCAGCCTACAATTCCACCTCTATTGCCTGTATTGCTACAGTTGTGTCAGCTCTTGAAGAAGAAGAGGTACCATGCCCCCATTGTGAGCATCCATGTGTCATTAAAAATTTAACCAGTGGAAACATTTTTGTCATTTCAGATCCCAAGTTGCAAGAGCAGACGCTCTTCCAGAAAGATGAAATAAGAGAGAATCTGACGTACCAAGAGAAAACCATTGAAATTTGGCAGAGGGAAACATTGAGGACATATGTGATGGATCGTGTTACAGAAACATGTCTGAGGTGGGCCAAGCACTTATAACATAAATAGCTTCTTGTACGCAATCAATTCGGTTGGGCTTCCAGTACTTAAATCTTCATTATGGCCTATGTAATTAATGATTAACGAGCTCCCCCCAAAACTCAGAACAAGTAATCTTATTCTAGTTGAATTATGGCCCGGAAAATGCGAACTGAAAATGGAATTATCCCTGGTTAAAGTTGTTAATGAAGCGAGGAGACTATGAGAAGAAGGGTTTGATTGGAATCAGGGAGGAGGGGTGGGGGAAGTGGTAACCAGAAGACTGTTTCTACTTTGGTGCTTCTGCGTGGGTTTGCCCACATGCGCTGCAATGCAGAATACAGTCAGATTTAATGGATATTATGGATGTGGCTTGTGTTGCCATCCTGGTAAGGCAGTAGAGCAGGTCGTGAAATACCCAACGGACATCAGTGAGTATGAGGGCAGCCCAGATGATGAAATACTTTATGACATGTCAAGGGCACTGGAAGAGGGAAGGACACTTAGAGGTGTTAAGAGACCTAGTGCCTTTGTGAACTTGCCATATTTTCCATTATCCTGGGGATTTCCCCCAGAATTCATGCATTGCCTTCTACTGGGAGCTGCAAGAGAATTAACTGAATTGTGGCTATCCTCACCAGCAAAGGAAGAATTTTACATTGGGTCTCCCTGAAGTATTGCGGTGCTGGACGAGCGTCTGCATTCCATCGGTCACCAAATTTTGTAGCAAAATTCTCCAAGACAATTAGCTGAAAGGAGATACTGGAAGGCCTCTGAATGGTACATGTCGCTATGGTTCTATAGCTCGCCATATTTAAGCGGGACTCTTTCAGATATTTATTTAAATCACTGGGTGAGGCTCATACAGATCTCTTTCCTCCTGTTACAAAAATAATTTTCTCCCAGTGAAGTAAGCAAATATGACGCATTGATGTATTAATTTGTGGCCAGGGTGCCAATTCTGTGTGGTGCTGCTGCCATGATCTTCAATGTGCACTTGCTGAAATATCTTCCAAAAAGTTGTGGGGCCCCTAGTGGACTCATTCATGATTCCCCTTCGAGGCATGCAATTGGCGGGTGAAGCAACAATTCAAAGGGCACAGGGGAATTATCTCACAAGTGGTGCATTAGTTTCTCCTAATGCAAAGTCTGCCACTCACGATGGGTGAGTTTACAGGCTCACCATTAAGCCCAAAGGGAGGAGAGGACAGTGCCCATGAAACCCTTGGAGGGATAGACCTTTTCAGCAAAGGTGACATGCAGGCCTTCAATCCTCAAGAAGTAATAGCTTTAGCTAGAAGAGACTATACCATTGCTGGGGATGAAATGGCTCATGGCTGTCATAGAATGGGGTGGTGCTCTTTTGTACACCGTAGTACAGAGGTGAAACAATGCAAAGAAATTAGCAACAAACAAAATGGACAGCTGCAAATCATCTTGGCATTCCAAGGTCATTGCCTAATTATTATCAAAGAACTATTGATCTAAGACACTGGCCCATTCCAAGATCTGAAAACAGGATACATTGCACACCTGCAGATCTGCACAGGCATTTCCCCTGATACTCAAGCAGTGTTGGCTGAAGAAGCAGTGGCTACCTGTGTTAAAATGGAGTTTGGTGATATATGCTATGTTGCATAGTTTCCAAATTATGCGGCTCTGAACTAGACCCCTCCTCATTTGAACATTTTGGAACTGAGGCTTAGTTGTTCTGCATTGTGGGGGCCAACGTTTCACACTTACAGTCATGGGAGAGAAATGTGTTAATTCGGACCGCCAAGTTATACAGCCCCATATTCGCAAAATGCCTGGTGGGTGCAAGGGTGACTGCTATTCTGAGGAACTGGAATGGAATAAAAACAAAGTATGTGATTGATGTCATGAAGTAATCTGTTATTGTCTTTATGATGGAATCATGCCGATGAAACAACAATGCATTACCACATAAATAACAAGCCTGCATATAAATGTACAAAGATGAATAAGATATGAATGAACAAATATGTTTCCATACATGAAAATCTCCATTGAAATTGCCACTTGTGTAATTTTTGCAATTTTCCTTCTGCAACATAAATAAAGAACAAAGAGGCAACAACATGCTCCTTGGATGGAACTTTATTAAGATGACACACCAATCATGAGACAATATAAAGCTTGGATGATCTGGGAGCGGAGAGGGTAAAGACTGGGGAGGAAGGAGTCTGAGGGAGAGAGATGTAGCTGGTGGGGGGGTGGGTGCAGGTTGGGGAAAGACTGCTGGAGCTAGGGGACAGCGAGGGACAAACAAAGCCAGATGCTGCATTGTGGAGGGTGGGGGGTGGGTGCGGTGTGGGAGTGGTTGGGGGAGATAGCGTCCAGTTTCTACATGAAGGGGCAGGGAAATTGCTGCATCTGGTTGGCAAGGCTGCATACAACAGCAGGGAAATTCAGCTGGTGGGTGCAAGGGTAAACCCAGAGCTGAAGATTAATGGAATTAAAATGAATAACAAAGTTAGTGACTGAGATCATGACATAATCAGAGAGGGATGAGAGAGAAGCATTGACTGGTGTTAAGTGAAGTAAAATTGACAGCCATATGGTTCTAGCTCAAGTGGGCTGAGAAGTATTGGTGTCCACTAGTGAATATTCAGAAACTGGGAGCCCCTACTGGATTTCTGATGAGTCCATTATGACTTGCTAGTTCATCAGTTGCTTCCAGTAAAATCCAGATGAGACCTGTCCCACACCAATTCATGCCAGTTCAGGCTTGAACTGTTTTTTCTTCAAGGCTTTTTTTAAATTCATTCATAGGATGTGGGCTTCACTGGGTGGGCCAGCATTTATTGCCCAAGCCTAGTTGCTCTTGAAAAGGTGGTGGTGAGCTGCCTTCTTGAACCGCTGCAGTCCATGTAGTGTGGGTACACCCATAGTGCTGTTAGGAAGGGAGTTCCTGGATTTTGACTCGGTGACGGTGAAGGAACGGTGATATATTTCCAAGTCAGGATGGTGAGTGACTTGGAGGGGAACTTCCAGGTGGTGGTGCTCCATCTATCCCTTGTCCTTCTAGATGGTAGTGGTCTTGGATTTGGATGGTGCTGTCGAAGGAGCCTTAGTGAATTCCTGCAGTGCATTTTGTAGATGGCACACACCACTGCCACTTTGTCAGTGGTGGAGGGAGTGAATGTTTGTGGATGTGGTGCTAACTAAGTGGGCTGCTTTGTCCTGGATGGTGTTAAGCTTCCTGAGTGTTGTGGGAGCTACGCTCATTCAGGCAAGTGGGGAGTATTCCATCACACTCCTGACTTGTGTCTTGTAGATGGTGGACAGGCTATGGGGAGTCAGGAGGTGGGTTACTCATTGCACGATTCCTAGCCTCTGACTTGTTCTTGCAGCCACAGTATTTATATGGTTAGTCCAGTTCAGTTTCTAGTTAATGGTAACCCCAGGATGTTGATAGTGGGAGATTCAGTGATAGTAATGCCATTGAACATCAAGGGGCGATGGTTGGATTCTCTCCTGTTGGAGATGGTCATTGCCTGACATTTGTGTGGTGCGAATGTTACTTGCCACTTGTCAGCCTAAGCCTTGATACTGTCCAGAGCTTGCTGTATTTGGACATAGATCGCTTCAGTACCTGAGGAGTCGTGAATGGTACTGAACATCTTGCAATCATCAGCGAACATCCCCACTTCTGATTTTATGATGGAAGGAAGGTAATTGATGGATCAGCTGAAGATGGTTGGGCTGAGGACACTACCCTGAGGAACTCCTGCAGTGATGTCCTGGAGCTGAGATGACTGACCTCCAACAACCACAGCCATCTTCCTTTGTGCTAGGTATGACTCGAACCAGCTGAGAGCTTTCCCCCTGATTCCCATTAACTCCAGTTTTGCTAGGGCTCCTTGATGCCCCATTCAGTCAAAGGCTGCCTTGATGTCAAGGGCAGTCACTCTCACCTCATCTTGGCAGTTCAGCTCTTTTGTCATGTTTGAACCAAGGCTGTAATGAGGTCAGGAGCTGAGTGGCCCTGACTGAACCCAAACTGGGCATCAGTGAGCAGGTTATTGCTAAGCAAGTGCCTCTTGATAGCACTGTTGATGACCCCTTCCATTACTTTACTGATGATGGAGAGTAGACTGATGGGGCGGTAATTGGCCTGGTTGAATTTGTCGTGCTTTTTGTGTACAGGACATACCTGGGCAATTTTCCACATAGCCAGGTAAATGCCAGTGTTGTAGCTGTACTGGAACAGCTTGGTGAGGGGCGTGCCCAAGTTCTGCAGCACAAGTCTTCAGTACTATTGCTGGTATATTGTCAGGGGCTGTAGCCTTTGCAGTATCCAGTGTCTTCAGCCATTTCTTGATATCACGTGGAGTGAATCGTATTGGCTGAAGACTGGCACCTGTGATGCTGGGGCCTCCTTACGAGGCTGAGATGGATCATCCACTGGGCACTTCTGGCTGAAGATTGTAGCAAATGCTTCAGCCTTATCTTTTGCACTGATGTGCTGGGCTCCTCCATCATTGAGGATGGGGATATTTGTGGAGCCTCCTCCTCCAGTGAGTTGTTTAATTGTCCATGACCTTTCACTACTGGATGTGGCAGAACTCCAGATCTTAGACCTGATAGTTGGCTGCGGGATTGCTTAGCTCTGTCTATCACATGCTGCTTATGCTGTTTGGTATGCAAGTAGTCCTGTGTTATAGCTTCAACAGGTTGAAACCTCATTTTTAGGTATGCCTGGTGCTGCTCCTGACATGCCCTCCTGCACTCTTCATGGAACCAGGGTTGATCCCCTGGCTTTATGGTAATGGTTAAGTGGGGAATATGCCAGGCCATGAGGTTACAGATTGTGTTCGAGTACAATTCTGCTGTTGCTGATGACCCACAGCGCCTCATGGATGCCCAGTCTTGAGTTGCTAGATCTGTTTGAAATCTATCCCATTTAGCACGGTAGTGCCACGATGGAGAGTATCCTCAATGTGAAGCTGGGACTTCGTCTCCACAATGACTCTGCGGTAGTCACTCCTACTGATACTATCATGGGCAGATGCATCTGCAGCAGGTAGGTTGGTGAGGGTGAGGTCAAGTATGTTTTTCCCTCTTGTTGGTTCCCTCACTGCCTGCCACAGACCCAGTCTACCAGTTATGTCTTTTAGTACTCAGCCAGCTCAGCCTGTAGTGGTGCTACTGAGCCACTCTTGGTGGTGGACATTGAAGTCCCACACCCAGAGTACATTCTGTGCCCTTGCCACCCTCAGTGCTTCCTCCAAGCGTTGTTCAACATGGAGGAGCACTGATTCATCAGCTGAGGGAGGACGGTACGTGGTAATCAGCAGGAGGTTTCCTTGCCCATGTTTGGGCTGATGCCATGAGACTTCATGGGGTCCTGAGTTGATGTTGAGGACTCCCAGGGAAACTCCCTCCTGACTGTATACTACTGTGCCACGATCTCTGCTGCGTCTGTCCTGTCGGTGGGACCCAGGGATGGTGATGGTGGCGTCTGGGACATGATCTGTAAGATATGATTCCCTGAGGATGCCTGTGTCAGGCTGTTGCTTGACTAGTAAATTTTGGCACTAGCCCCCAGATATTAGTAAGGAGGACCTTGCAGGGTCAACAGGGCTGAGATTGCTATTGTCGTTCCGGTGCCTAGATCGATGCTGGGCGGTTGTCCGGTTTCATTCCTTTTTGGTGACTTTGTAGCGATTTGTTACAACTGAGTGGCTTTCTGGGCCATTTCAGAGGGCATTTAAGAGTCAACCACATTGCTGTGGGTCTGGAGTCACACGTAGGCCAGACCAGGTAAGGACGACAGATTTCCTTCCGTAAAGGACATTAGTGAACCAGATGGGTTTTTTCAACAATGGTTTTATGCTCATCATTTGACTTCTAATTCCAGATATTTATTGAATTCAAACTCTACCATCTGCCTTGGCGGGATTTGAACCTGAGTCCCTAGAACATTGCCCGGGGTCTCTGGATCACTAGTCCAGTGACAAAAGCAGTAAGCCATCACCTCCCCACTATGGTCATAACTCTATGCAATTAAATCCTGATGAACAGTGAACAGCATCTCTCCAACCCATTTTAAACTATCTCTTCATTTATTTCGCTATTGTAACATATCCACATGGATTACATTGACTTGTGTACTCGTCTTGAACTTAGAAATCCAAAGAGAAAAACTGAATCAATAGAATCCCAGAAGGTAAAAACAGTTTGGACCAATATTCCTATTTCCCAGTTTTTACTGGTCTTCCATTTTAAGGTATACAAGACCAGTTTGGACCAGTGTTCTTATTTCTCTTATTTCTCCCTTCTGTCCTGAGCATTTTTGGCCAACAGGAGGCCCCATACTTCGGAATGGGCACACCCTGGCCTCTATTCACCCACCATAATCAATACCATCCTGGAGGATCGCTGCTGAGAACACTTCTTTTTGATGCAGCTATGTGCATGGACACTGGAGCAGTGTCCCTGTAAATGAAAGCCATAACCATACACCAGCCCTCAATCGCTTTTGAGCTTCCCTCCAGCACCCTCAAGCCTTAGTGCATCACCCTTGCCCTGCCCTCAGATAAGATCTACCCATCCCCTTATCAGCCATGACCAGCTATCAGGAACCCTTGAGCTTCCCGCCGGTACAGTAGTACATTCCCTCCCCCATAACCCTCAACGTGCCATCCATCATCCTCGGCACTTCCACTGTCATATCTGAACTTTCCAAAGTTACCCTCAAGCCTCAGGACTTCAAGGATAACCTTCTTAGACCCTTGCTTTCCACAATCATTCTGGACCTATGATCTTCTGATATCTAAGTTCATTGTGTGGTCCAGTATCCTCATTCTATCCCTCATGAGGGATCATAGGGGACAACGTTGGGGATTACAACATAACCACACCCATTGTGCTAGGTCCCTCCCTCCAGCACGTCCCTGCACCCTCGCCTTCCCTCCCTACCTCCCTCTCTCCCTGCTTCAGATATCCTCCCTGCTTCCCTCGCTCCCTGGCTTGGACAGCCCTGCCCTGTCTCACTAAGCCTGCAGCCTCCCTCCCTCCCCCTCTCCTTCCCTGCCTCAGACAGCCCTGCCCCATTGCCTTTTGACTGCCACCAACCGATCTCAATAATCCCTTGCTGTGGAACACCGAAAGGATACCACCTTGCCTGCTGCATGCCACTTATATGCATTTGTGAACCTGAATGCACGTATCCCTTGCTTGCCGATAACTTCGTTTGAAAGGTACACTTCATTCTGGTGAGATTGCCTTTTAATGAGCATGCACGCAGATATGTGCAAAGGGTTTCCCAATGCTGGCCGCTGGGAAGCCCAACACGTCTTCAAGCTTCCGAGAACTTCATACCTGAGTTTTATCCTGCTGTCAAGAAGTTGACTTTTGGTCTCCTGCTCAATGAAGTTCCCCCACCCGTCTTGCTTCATGCTCTGAGAAGCAGCACAAGATTCTACCCCATGTCTTTGTAATGGTGATTAAATCTAAACCGTTTATCTCTAATTGTGCCACTAGTTCATCCGTCTTATTGTGGATGCTTTGCAAATTCAGATAAAGAGCCTCTAATTTTTTTTAACCGCTATTTTTTAAATTGACCTTATTCACTCTTGCATCATTATCGTTAAAACTCTCTGCCCCTTCCTGTCCCCTGCTGCTTGTCTTTACCCACAGGAAAAAAACAGTAAAAACTGGGAAATAAGAATACTGGCCCGAACTGGGCTAGTGTACCTTAAAATGGAACACCAGTAAAAACTGGGAAATAGGAATATTGGTCCAAACTGTTTTTTCCTTCTGGAATTCTATTGTTTCAGCTTTTTTCTTTGGATTTCTAAGTTCTAGACCAATACACAAGCCAATGTAATCCGGTGTGGGATAAGTTACAATGGTGAAACAAGTGAAGAGATAGTTTAAAATGGGTTGGACTGAAGCTGTTCACTGTTCATCAGGATTTAATTGCATAGAGTTATGATCATCAGTTCCATTGTTTTTATGATCTGAATTGTACTGCTCAACAGCATAAACAGTATCGGATTTTCACCCAGAGACAGCAGCAGAATTTGCAAGTCTAACCAAGTTACTGTATAACTAATATTATTGTGTGGTATTTGTACACTAATATTGTACTGTCTAACTTGGCAATTTGCAGAAATGTTACTGCAGGAACATGGAACGGTACAAAGGTTCAAAGTTTTGAATCTCATTGTGAACCCCAGGGTCAGTCACCTGAAACATTCATGTAACCTTGTTACTTTACCCATAGATGCAGATGAGTGCTTCCAGCATTTTTCATTTTTATCCCAGTTTCACCCTGGTTGTTCCAAGGTGAAGTAATTTCTTAGATGTAAGGAAGGAATAGTGAACCTGCATATGCCCACTTCTTTAACACTGAAGTAAGACCACAGTAGCAGAGGCCAAGAAACATGCCATAGAAAAACACTACAAAATAGTTTGTGCATGATGTTTAAATTCACTGACAATAGGACTTTCAAAAACCCAACTATCTAGCCTTTGGCCCTTCACATGCCACAACAGTTCTGCAGCTCAACTGTACCCTCACCTCCATCTAGTACCTAATAAAATCATTACTGTCTCTCACCCTGGCTCTTCCCCTTGAAATGGCCTCATCTCTGCTCCCTTAAATCCAAGGGATTAGTGGGACTGTTCTTGCCTAGTTCCATTGTATCCAGAATATCACTTGAAATGGCTTTACTTCCTGCTCCCACACAGTTACCTCTGGACCTATACTTGGCACTCTCCTATTTCTGAGATTCCTTTTTATTTTATTTTATTTCTTTACAGGATGAGGGCTTCGCTGGCTAGGCCTGCTTTTATTGCCCATCCCTAATTTCCCTTGAGAAGGTGATGGTGAGCTGCCTTCTTGAAATGCTGCAGTCCATATGGTGGAGGCACACCTACAAATTTGTTAGGGATGCTGCCCCTTAGTGGCATTATCCAAAAGCGCAACATTAGTTTTCACATTAAGATAAAAGCAAAAAACTGCGGATGCCTGGAAATCCAAAACAAAAATAAAGATACCTGGAAAAACTCAGCAGGTCTAGCAGCATCTGCGGAGAGGAACACAGTTAATGTTTCGAGTCTGCACGACTCTTCAACAGAACTAAGGAAAAATAGAAAAGAGGTGAAATATAAGCTGGTTTAAGTGGGGGGAGGGAGGGTAGAGCTGGATAGAGGGCCAGTGATAGGTGGAGATAACCAAAAGATGTCATAGACAAAAGGACAAAGAGGTGTTGAAGGTGGTGATATTATCTAAGGAATGTGCTAATTAAGGGTGGAAAGCAGGACGAGCAAGGTACAGATAGCCCTAGTGGGGGTGGGGTGGGGTGAAGGAATCGAAATAGGCTAAAAGGTAGAGATAAAACAATGGATGGAAATACATTTAAAGATAATGGAAATAGGTGGGAAAAGAAAAATCTTTATAAATTATTGGAAAAAAAGGGGGGATCGGAAAGGGGTTGAGGATGGAGGAGAGAGTTCATGATCTAAAATTGTTGGACTCAATATTCAGTCCGGAAGGCTGTAAAGTGCCTAGCCGGAAGATGAGGTGCTGTTCCTCCAGTTTGTGTTAAGTTTCACTGGAACAGTGCAGCAGGCCAAGGACAGACATGTGGGCATGACTGCAAGCATGACCCAGACCTCCCTGTCACTTGCCATTTCAACACTCCACCCTGCTCTCATGCCCACATGTCCGTCCTTGGCCTGCTGCAATGTTCCAGTGAAGCTTAACGCCAACTGGAGGAACAGCACCTCATCTTCCAACTAGGCACTTTACAGCCTTCCGGACTGAATATTGAGTTCAACGACTTTAGATCATGAATTCTCTCCTCCATCCCCACCCCCTTTCCGATCCCACCCCCTTTTTTTCCAATAATTTATATAAATTTTTCTTTTCCCACCTATTTCCATTATCTTTAAATGTATTTCCATCCATTGTTTTATCTCTACCTTTTAGCCTATTTCGATCCCTTCCCCCCAGCCCACCCCCACTAGGGCTATCTGTACCTTGCTTGTCCTGCTTTCTACCTTTAATTAGCACATTCCTTAGATAATTTCACCACCTTCAACTCCTCTTTGTCCTTTTGTCTGTGACATCTTTTGGCTATATCCACCTATCACTGGCACTCTATCCAGCTCTACCCTCCCTCCCCCCCACTTAAACCAGCTTATATTTCACCTCTTTTCTATTTTTCCTTAGTTCTGTTGAAGAGTCATACAGACTCAAAACATTAACTATGTTCCTCTCCGCAGATGCTGCTAGACCTGCTGAGTTTTTCCAGGTATTTTTATTTTTGTATTAGTTTTCACGTATATGGTCCTGACACCAGTCGACCCGACGGCCATCTCTCTTGACCCCTCCACTGCTGCTAAATTATCAGACCACTTGTCCATGGATGAGCAAAAATTTCCTCCAATTAAATATTGGGGAGACTGAAGCTATTGTTTTTGGTTCCTGCTCCAAACTCCCTTCCCTAACCATTGATTCCATTTCTCTTCCAGGCAACTGAGACCAAAGCAGACTGTTTGCAACCTCGGTGTCACATTTGTGCTGAGATGAGCTATCGCTAAGATGCCTGTTTCCACCTCTGTACCATTGCTGGACTTTGCTCCCGCCTCAGCTCAATTGCTGCTAAAACCACATTCATGCCTGTGGTTCCCCTAGACTTGACTGTTCCATTGCACTTCTGGCTGGTCTCCCACATTCTACCCCACACAAGCTTCAAGTTATCCAAACCTCTACTGCTAATGTCCTAACTTGCACCAGGTTCTATTCGCTTGTCACCCTTGTGCTCGCTGCCCTACAATGGCTTCCAGTCAAGCAACATCTTGATTTTAACATTCTCATCCTTGTTTTCAAATCCTTCCATGGCCTCATCCTTCCCTAACTCTGTAATCTCCTCCAACCCCACATCCCTCTGAAATATCTGCACCCATCTAACTCTGACCTTTTGAGCATTTTTGATTTTAATTGCTCCACCTTCAGTTGCCATGGCCCTCAGTTCTGGAATTCCCACCCTGCACTTTTCTGTATCTCTGCTTCTCTTTCCTCCTTTAAGACAACTCTTAAAACCTACCTTTTTGACCAAGCTTTTGGTCATCTGACTTAATGGCCAGAATGTTGACGTTGCCTAGGCAGGCCTGACACCCCGATGCGCAAAATGATACAAGATGACGTCGGGCGTGTGTCCCGACATCATCGTGCGTCATGTAGGTCTTTCGTTCGGCGGGCAAGTGCCAGAGGCGGCTGTGTGCCTGTCGAACTGTCAAAGGCCTATTAAGGCCATTAGGGAAGTAATTTAGATCATTAGCAGTGCTGCCTGTTCAATCTTAAGGTGGCGGACAGGCAATGAGCCCAAGCGGCCTCCGCATTTTTCAGGAAACTCATCCATGGGCGTGATGAGGTTTCCTGAAGGTTTTATTAAATAAATAATTTTTGCGCAATTCACAAACATGTCCCAGCTCATGTGACACTGTCATGTAAGGGGACATGTCTAAATAATTTTTAACTTCATTATTTATGAACTGTTATTATGTACTTAATCTCCCTGATGCAGCTCTGTGCCTCAGGGAGATTTCTGCGCTCTTTCGCGTGCATGCTTAAAAGAGCGCAGGCCCCAACTCTCCCTCCATCCCCCCGCCCGCACAGGTAGTGCTGAGCGCTACCAGCTGTGCATCACGCTGGGCGGGCCTTAATTGGCCCGCCCATATAAAATGGCGGCACGCAGCCAATAACGGGCAGCAATCGGCTCTGCGCCCAACCAGCCCGCCTCACATTCAGAAAATTTTCCCCAATATTTCCTTATCTCACTTGGTGTCATATTTTCTCTTACAATGTGGTGAAGTGCCTGGGAATGTTTTATTATGTTAAAAGAGCCTATATAAGTTTGTGTTTTAATCAGTCCAACATTGTTGGCAATGCCTTCAGCTGCCTAGGCCTTAAACTCTGGAATTCCCTTCTTGATACTCTGGGTTTCTCTTCCTTCCTTGACCAAGTTTTTGTCCTAATATCTCCTTAAGGTTTCGATGTCAAATTTTGATTAATAACACCCCTGTGAAATGCTTTGCACTGCTTTATCAATGCATGGTAGAAACACAAATTGTTATTGTTGTGCCATTGTGAGGCGTGCAGCGAACATTAAAATCATCTCAAAAACAGAAACAGAAATACCTGGAAAAACTCAGCAGGTCTGGCAGCATCGGCGGAGAAGAGCACAGTTGACGTTTCAAGTCCTCATGACCCTTCAACAGAACTAGTAAAAATAGGAAAGGGGTGAAATATAAGCTGGTTTAAGGGGGTGGGGGGATGTTAGGACAAACAGTCAGTAAGAGGTGGAGATAACCAAAAGATGTCACAGACAAAAGAACAAAAAGGTGTTGAGGGTGGTGGGAATGTGCTAATTAAGAGTAGAGAGTGGGACAGGCAAGGTACAGATAGATTTAGTGGGCGTGGGGTGAAATAATACTAAAAGGGCATAAAAGGTAGAGATAAACAATGGGTGGAAATACATTTAAGAATAATGGAAATAGGTGGGAAAAGAAAAATCTATATAAATTATTGGAAAAAACAAAAGGGAGGGGGAAGAAACAGAAAGGGGGTGGGGATGAAGAAGAGAGTTCAAGATGTAAAATCGTTGAACTCAATATTCAGTCTGGAAGGCTGTAAAGTGCCTGGTCGGAAGATGAGGTGCTGTTCCTCCAGTTTGCGTTGAGCCTCACTGGAACAATGCAGCAAGCCAAAGACAGACATGTGGGCATGAGAGCAGGGTGGAGTGTTGAAATGGCAAGCGACAGAGAGGTCTGGGTAACGCTTGTGGACAGACCCAAGGTGTTCTGCAAAGCGGTCACCCAGTCTGCGTTTGGTCTCTCCAATGTAGAGGAAACCGCATTGGGAGCAACAAATGCAGTAGACTAAGTTGAGGGAAGTGCAAGTGAAATGCTGCTTCACTTGAAAGTAATGTTTGGGCCCTTGGACAGAGAGGAGAGAGGAAGTGAAGGGGCAGGTGTTACACATTCTGCGTTCACATGGGGAGGTGCCATAGGAGGGGGTTGAGGAGTAGGGAGTGATGGAGGAGTGGACCAGGGTGTCATGGAGGGAACGATCACTACGGAATGCCGTCAAGGGGGGTGAAGGGAAGATGTGTTTGGTGGTGGCATCATGCTGGAGTTGGAGGAAATGGCGGAGGATGATCCTATGAATGCGGAGGCTGGTGTGGTGATAAGTGAGGACAAGGGGGACCCCATCATGCTTCTGGGAGGGAGGAGAAGGTGTGAGAGCGGATGCGCAGGAGATGGGCCAGACACGGTTGAGGGCCCTGTCAACCACCGTGGGTGGAAAACCTCGGTTAAGGAAGAAGGAAGACATGTCAGAGGAACACTCCTTTCAAGTGAAGCAGCATTTCACTTGCACTTCCCTCAACTTAGTCAACTGCATTCGTTGCTCCCAATGCGGTGTCCTCTACATTGGAGAGACCAATCGCAGACTGGGCGACCGCTTTGCAGAACACCTTCGGTCTGTCCGCAATCATTACCCAGACCTCCCTGTCACTTGCCATTTTAACACTCCACCCTGCTCTCTTGCCCACATGTCTGTCCTTGGCATTGTTCCAGTGAGGCTCAACGCAAACTGGAGGAACAGCACCTCATCTTTCAACTAGGCACTTTACAGCCTTCCGGACTGAATATTGAGTTCAACAATTTTAGATCTTGAACTCCCTCCTCCATCCCCACCCTCTTTCCGTTTCTTCCCCCTCCTTTTTGTCTTTTCCAATAATTTATATAGATTTTTCTTTTCCCACCTATTTCCATTATTTTTAAATATATTCCACCCATCGTTTATTTCACCCCACCCCCACTAGAACTACCTTGCTTGTCCGGCTCTCCACTCTTAATTAGCACACTCTTTTAGGTAATATCACCACCTTCAATACCTCTTTGTTCTTTTGTCTGTGACATCTTTTGGTTATCTCCCCCTATCACTGCTTGCTTGTCCTAACAACCACCACCCCCCCTTCTCTTTGTGTTTAATTGACTGCCACTTCTCTTCAAGAAATGCCTACCTTGAAGAAGTTTTGGTTTACTCTCCGTCAGGATTTTCGAATCTCTCTTTTGCCTTCTTCACCTTCATTGCTTTCCATTTCTCTCCTGGTGTTTGACAAGGTGTTTACTAAAACCCGCTTTCACAGCCATATCTCCTTTCTCAGTGAATATCTCCATCTCCGGCTTACCCCACGTGGATCTCAATTGAAATTCCATCCCTCATGTTTTGAACTCACCCAGGATTACAGGTATCTCCAGGACATAAAACGTTTCTCGGACTGCTGTTCCCATCACATTCTGAAATCCACACTCAGTGCCATGCGCCGCCGCCATATGAACACACTCGACCTCTCCCTCCAGCAGCACCGCCGTCCCCTTTTTCAAAGCTGCGCGTGCCCCCAGTTTCATTTTACTCTTCATCTCATCCAACGCCTCAACAAGAAACTTTTCCTCTTTCTCTCAAGTGCTAAGGAACACAAACTCCAACAACTCATCGACACCAACACCCATCTAGGACCCTCCACCCCTGCCAGTCCCTCCGTCCCCACCCCATCTTTCAAGCCCAGCCCCAGCCCCAGCCGTGTATTCACAATACCCCCTGACCTTCCCCTCTCTGACACTGAATGTTCAGTGCTCAGCAAAGGACTTAGTTTCATACCCTTATGCCCTCACCTGCATGAATTTCGGGCTCGGCACGATGCTGAACTCTTCTTCTGCCACCTTCGTCTCCGCGCTCACTTCTTTGGGCAGGAGTCCTCTCCCAGTTCAACGGATCCTTTTACCCACCTCCAATATTCTCCCTCCACCTGGACCCCTCCCTCTGGATTCCTATCTTCTCTTGATCTTTTCATTGAGAACTGTCGACGTGACATTAGTCGTCTCAATTTCTCTGCTCCTCTTACCCATTCTAACCTGTCTCTCTCTGAGCTTACTGCACTCCGTCCTCTCAGGTCCAACCCTAACTTTGTCATCAAACCCGCTGACAAGGGTGGTGCTGTTGTTGTCTGGTGCACTGACCTCTACCTCGCGGAGGCTGAGTGCCAACTCGCAGACACTTCCTCCTACCTCTCCCTGGACCATGACCCCACCAGTGAACATCAAGCCATCGGTTCCAGGACTGTCACTGACCTCATCTCCACTGGAGATCTTCCTTCCACAGCTTCCAACCTGATAGTCGCCCAACCTCGGATGGCCCGCTTCTACCTCCCACCCAAAATCCACAAACAGAACTGTCCCGGCAGACCGATCGTGTCAGCCTGTTCCTGCCCCATGGAACTCATTTCTCGTTATCTTGACTCCCTTCTCTCTCCCCTTGTCCAGTCCCTTCCCACCTACATCCGTGATTCCTCTGACACCTTACGTCACATCAACAATTTCCAGTTCCCTCGCCCCAACCGCCTCCTCTTCACCATGGACGTCCAATCCCTCTACATCTCCATCCCCCACCGGGATGGTCTGAGGGCTCTCTGCTTCTTCCTCGAACAGAGGCCCAAACAATCCCCATCCACCACTACTCTCCTCCGTCTGGCTGAACTTGTTCTCACACTGAACAATTTCTCCTTTAACTCCTCTCACTTCCTCCAAATAAAAGGTGTGGCTATGGGTACCCGCATGGGCCCCAGCTATGTCTGTCTCTTTATGGAGTATGTGGAACATTCCTTGTTCCAGTCCTACTCCGGCCCCCTCCCACAATTCTTTCTCTGGTACATCGATGATTACTTCGGTGCTGCTTCATGCTCTCGTTGGGACCTGGAAAAATTTATTAATTTTGCTTCCAATCTCCACCCCTCCATTATTTTCACATGGTCCATCTCTGACACTTCCCTTCCCTTCCTTGACTTCTCTGTCTCAATCTCTGGTGATAGACTGTCCACCAATATCCATTACAAGCCTACCGACTCCCACAGCTACCTCGACTACAGCTCCTCACACCCCGCTTCCTGTAAGGACTCCATCCCATTCTCTCAGTTCCTTTGCCTCCATCGCATCTGTTCTGATGATGCTACCTTCAAAAACAGTTCCTCTGACATGTCCTCCTTCTTCCTCAACCGAGGTTTTCCACCCACGGTGGTTGACTGGGCCCTCAACCGTGTCTGGCCCATCTCCCGCGCATCCGCCCTCACGCCTTCTTCTCCCACCCAGAAGCATGATAGGGTCCCCCTTGTCCTCACTTATCACCCGATCAGCCTCCGCATTCATAGGATCATCCTCCGCCATTTCCGCCAACTCCAGCATGATGCCACCACCAAACGCATCTTCCCTTCACCCCCCCTTGACGGCATTCCGTAGTGATCGTTCCCTCCATGACACGCCGGTCCACTCCTCCATCACTCCCTACTCCTCAACCCCCTCCTATGGCACCTCCCCATGTGAATGAAGAATGTGTAACACCTGCCCCTTCACTTCCTCTCTCCTCAATGTCCAAGGGCCAAAACACTCCTTTCAAGTGAAGCAGCATTTCACTTGCACTTCCCTCAACTTAGTCAACTGCATTCGTTGCTCCCAATGCGGTCTCCTCTACATTGGAGAGACCAAACGCAGACTTGGTGACTGCTTTGCAGAACACCTTCGGTCTGTCCGCAAGCATTATCCAGACCTCCCTGTCGCTTGCTATTTTAACACTCCACCCTGCTCTCTTGCCCACATGTCTGTCCTGAGCTTGCTGCATTGTTCCAGTGAGGCTCAACGCAAACTGGAGGAACAGCACCTCATCTTCCAACTAGGCACTTTACAGCCTTCCGGACTGAATATAGAGTTCAACAATTTTAGATCTTGAACTCCCTCCTCCATCCCCACCGCCTTCCATTTCTTCCCCCTACTTTTTGTTTTTTTCCAATAATTTATATAGATTTTTCTTTTCCTACCTTATTTCCATAATTTTCAAATTTCCACCCATCGTTTATTTCACCCCACCCCCACTAGAGCTACCTTGCTTGTCCTGCTCTCCACTCTTAATTAGCACACTCTTTTAAATAATATCACCACCTTCAACCCCTCTTTGTTCTTTTGTCTGTGACATCTTTTGGTTATCTCCAACTATTACTGACTGCTTGTCCTAACAACACCACCCCACCCCCTTAAACCAGCTTATATTTCACCCCTTTCCTATTTTTACTTAGTTCTGTTGAAGGGTCATGAGGACTCGAAACGTCAACTATGTTCTTCCCTACCGATGCTGCCAGACCTGCTGAGTTTTTCCAGGTATTTCTGTTCCTGTTTTTTTTTTGGAGTTCCAGCATCCCCAGCTTTTTTGCTTTTATTAAAATCATCTCGTTATATCTCGCACCCTGGTCATTCGCGGTGAAACCGTTCATCGTAAACCAAAGGGGGGTGATTGTGTGGGGGGATCATTTATTAACATAGCGAAGTGAGATAGCTGCTACTTTACATTTGGCGGTGTGAATTAATATTATCTGCTTGGTTTACGTGACTTCCACGCATTGTATTAAAAATTTGGAAAAGATAAATTATTCAGAGAGAGGAATTAAAACCCCCCCTTGAAGTGGTATTTGGTGCTTTCCCAGCGCTTTGATTGATGCCATAAATAGCAGGCGGCCGGCGGCTGGGCTAGTGCACTAGAAGAAACTGGGTTGTTTCATTGAGGGATTTCTTAGTCATGGAGCAGACTGAAATGCAGAAACCGCCGAACTTGGCTGATTTAATCCGGGTTTTGCACCAAATTTTTGCGAGGGACAAGATTAACGTGGACGAGGTGCAGAATCTGCTGGAATCGTACAAGAGTGACCCTCGCGAATGGCTCAAGTATGCCAAGTTTGACCAGTACAGGTGAGCGGTGGAGGCGAACCTGCATTGTAGTCGGCTGGAAGGGCAGCTCGCACTACTCTGCGTAAGCAGCAAACAATGTCCTTTGCATTAACCTAACAGAAAGCAGGGCTCCTGGGCAGGCCCTGCGGCTGAACACTGACCATTGGTGAGGCTGCTCGGGAGCCCCTTGGCGGATTCTAGCTTTTATGTGTAAATGTGCGGGGATTCCGCACTAACTCCTCGCAAACTAGTAAAAGCAATGCCATAGCTTTAAGAAACTTGATACACCGTAATCCGGAGGTTTGCTTTGTAACTGGTGCTCCCCTTTTGTTTTACATTTCATGATTTGATTCGCTACATTTCACCTAATAGGCAAAGGATTTTTGACCACGGATTTTGTACTTTGTAACGGGGATTTACTAATCATGAGCACGAATTTTATTTACTAATCCTGCTAAACCCGATGCATTTATATATTCATAAAAAAAGTCTCTTACTAAAGTACTTGCTTAAAGTACTAGTTTCGAATTGCGAACGAGTCGCTCCCTGGCTCCTACATTTCGTGCTCGGACTGTGGAAAGTTATGACAAAACAAAATTTCGAAATCGCACCACTTTTCCTTTAGCCTCCCAGTACTGGCTGAGAACGGCAAACAACATCTGGAAGTATTTATCAAAGACTAAAGTAAACCAACAATACTCAGCTACCTTTTTTTAAAAAATAAAGTTGTTTTTCATCACCTCTGAAGACAGTTCGCAGACTTAATGTTACTTTTTATATCTCGTACCCGTCCAGACCCGAGTGTTTCCAGCACTTTTTTTTTCTGTTTTAGTTGAAGTGGATTTTAAAAAGGGGCCGTGCCTTGTCTTGTGTAACTGACCCACTACCTTGTATTCTTACTCATTTGGCTTTACTGATTGCCTTTTTACGTCTTTTTTTAAAAAAAAAAGACGAGTGTGTCCACAACCTGGTGGGAAGGGCATTACGTGACTTTTGTTGACAAGGTAATGATAAATATTACAAAACATTTTAGTATAGTTCCGTTTTTCATTCATTCACAAGATGTGGGCTTTGCTGGCTGGGCCAGCATTTATTGCCCATCCATAGTGGGCTATGGTGGTGGTGAACTGCCTTCTTGAACTGCTGCAGCCTGTGGTGTGGGTACACCCACAGTGCTGTTAGGGAGTTCCAGGATTTTGACAGTGAAGGAATGGTGATATAATTCCAAGTCAGGATGATGAGTGACTTGGAGGGAAACTTCTAGGTGGTGGTGTTCCCACAATATCTGTTACCCTTATCCTTCTAGATGGTAGTGGTTGTGGGTTTGGAAGGTGTTGTTGAAGGAGTCTTGGTGAATTCCTGCAGTGCATTTTGTAGATGGTACACACTGCTGCTACTCCCTTGGTGGTGGAGGGAGTAAATGTTTGTGGGTGTGGTGCCAACTAAGCAGGCTGCTTAGTCCTGGATGGTGTCAAGCTTCTTGTGTTGTGGGAGCTGCACTCATCCAGGCAAGTGGGGAGTATTCTTCACACTCCTGACTTGTGCCTTGTAGATGGTGAACAGGCTTTGGGGAGTCAGGAGGTGAGTTAGTTGTCATATGATTCCTAGCCTGTGACCTGTTCTTGTTGTCATAGTATTTACATAGCTAGTCCAGTTCAGTTTCTGATCAATGGTAACACCCAGGATGTTGATAGTGGGCGATTCAGTGATGGTAATGCCATTGAACATCAAGGGGCAATGGTTGGATTCTTTTGTTGGAGATGGCCATTGCCTGACACTTCTGTGGTGCAAATGTTACTTGTCACTTGTTAGCCCAAGCCTGGATATTGTCCAGGTCTTGCTGCATTTGGGCATGGACTGCTTCAGTATCTGAGGAGTTGTGATTGGTGCTGAACATTGTGCAGTCATCAGTGAACATCCCCATTTCTGACCTTATGATGGAAGGAAGGTCATTGAAGCAGCTGAAGATGATTGGGCCTAGGCCACTACCCTGAGGAACTTCTGCAGTGATGTCCTGGAGCTGAGATGACTGACCTCCAACAACCACAACTATCTTCCTTTGCACTAGGACTCCAACCAGTGGAGAGTTTTCCTCTGATTCCCATTGACTCCAGTTTTGCTAGTGCTCCTTGATGCCACACTGTCAAAGGTTGCCTTGATGTCAAGGGCAGTCACACTCTCTCCTCACCCTGGGAGGTCAGCTCTTTTGTCCATGTTTGAACCAAGGCTGTAATGAGGTCAGGAGCTGAGTGGCCCTGGCAGAACCCAAACTGGGTGTGACTGAGCAGGTTATTGCTAAGCAAGTGCCACTTGAGAGCACTGACCCCTTCCATTACTTTACTGATTGAGTAGACTGATGTAGTGGTAATTGACTGGGTTGGACTTGTCCTGCTTCTTGTGTATAGGACATACCTGGGCAATTTTACAGGTGGATACCAGTGTTGTAGCTGTACTAGAACAGCTTGGCAAGGGGTGTGGCAAGTTCTGGAGTACACATCTTCTGTACTATTGCCAGGATATTGTCAGGACCTGTAGCCTTTGCAATATCCAGTGCCTTCAGCCATTTCTTGATATCACATGGAGTGAATCGAATTGGCTGGAGACAGGCATCTGTGATGCTGGAGACCTCCAGAGGAAGCCAAGATGGATCATCCACTCGACACTTCTGGCTGAAGATTGTAGCATATGCTTCAGCCTTATCTTTTGCACTGGCATGATAGGCTCCTCCATCATTTTGAGGATGGGAATATTTATGGAGCCTCCTCTTCCAGTGAGTTGCCATTCACAACTGGATGTAGCAGGACTGCAGAGCTTAGATCTGATCTGTTGGTTGTGGGATTATTTAGCCCTGTATTACTTGATGCTTATGCTGTTTGGCATGCAAGTAGTCCTGTTTTACCTTTACCACGTTGACACATTTTTAGGCTTGCCTGGTGCTGCTCCTGACATGCCCTCCTACACTTTTTTTATTGAACCAAGGTTAATCCCATGGCTTGATGGTCATGGCAGAGTGGTAATATGCTGGGTCATGAGGTTACAAATTGAGAGTTACAATGCTGCTGCTAATGGCCCACAGCACCTCATGGATGCCCAGTCTTGAGTTACTAGATCTGTTTGCAATCTACCCCATTTAGCACAGTGGTGGTGCCACACAACACAATGGAGGGTATCCTCAATGTGGAGATAGGACTTTTTCTCCACAAGGAGTGTGCTGTGGCCACTCCTACTGATACTTTCATGGATAGATGCATCTGTGGCAAGTTGGTGAGGATGAGGTCAATTATGTTTTCCCTCTTGGTTCCCTCACCACCTGCTGCAGACCTGGTCTAGCAGCTATGTCCTTTAGGGCTTGGTCACTAGTGTTCTACTGAGCCCCCACCTGGTGGTGGACATTGAAGACTCAGAAAATTCTGCAACCTTGCCACCCTCGGTGCTTCCTCCAAGTGGTGTTCAACATGGAACACTGAGGACTCCCAGGGCAACTCCCTGACTGCATACAACTGTGCCACCACCTCTTGCTGGGTCTGTCCTGCCAGTGGGGCAGGACATAACCAGGAATAGTGATGTTGGTGTCTGGGACATTTGTCTGTAAGATATTCCATGAGGATTACTGTCAGGCTGTTGCTTGACTAGTCTGAGACAGCTCTCCCAATTTTGGCACTAGCCTCCAAATCTTAAGAGGACTTTGTAGGGTTGACAGGCTTGAGATTGCTGTTTTGGGTGCCTAGATTGATTGATTCTGGGTGGTCCCTTTCTGGTTTCATTCCTTTTTGGCTTTGTAGCGGTTTGTTAATAACTGCCATTTCAGAGGGCAGGTAAGAGTATACCACATTGTTGTGGGTCTGGAGTCTCCTAGATAAGGACAGCAGATTTCCTTCCCTAAAGGGCATTAGTGAATCAGATCAGTTTTTACAACAATCGACATGGTCATCATTTAGACTTACTGGCAGATTTGTATTAAATTCAAATTTCAATTTGCCATAGCAGGATTCAAACCTGGATCCCTAGGTTTACCCTGGGCCTCTGGATTGCTAGTCCAGTGATAATACCACTACACACTACATCATCACCTCTCCTTAACTTGAGGAGTACACTTCTACATTGTTCTGTGCATGAAAAGTTTGTTTATAATAAAATATTAGAGTTTTTAGTTGCAACTTTTAGCTAACTAAGTTAAATTTTTCCTTCCCAGTTTTTTTCTTCCCTTGCATTTCCTAATTTATTTGGATAGTTAACTCTCCATTAAAAATGGAAACATGCTGGAAATACACAGCCGATCTCCCTACAAAGAGGGGGGAAAGTTAATGCTTTAGGTGTAGATATTGTTTTAAAGTTGGTGTGTTCAAGCTATCATGTAGTGAAACAAAAGTGATAGACCACAGATGTGGAAAGCTGAAATATAACCAGCAAATGTTGAAAATAGTAAGCAGGCCAGGCAGCCTCTGTGGGGAGAAACAGATTTAACATAAAAAAAAGCAAAATACTGTGGATGCTGGAAATCTGAAAAAAAACAAAATGCTGGAAAAACTCAAGTCTGAGAAACAGTTAACCTTTTGAGTCTGTATGACCCTTTGGAGCAGAAAGGTCAAAACAGACTTTTGTTGATGGCCTGTCCATATATATGTGAATTGCACTCGAGTGCTTGCACTTGATAAGTTTCTTTCAAGGGTTGTCAAGGAATTCTTTATAATGGTTGAAGTTGGATCCATAAGAATAGTTTTTAAAGGGAACAAGTATTTCATAATTAAAAGGACATTGGGAAAGAGCAGTGGGTAAATGTGAAGACGTTAGATGAGATCCAATGCAGTTCAGACTTGTATCTCTGTCAATTTTAATGATTAAAGCTTAAATCTTAATTTTTTTTGTGGTTACTAACTAACCGATAATTTTATTGTTTCACACCAAGCATTTGCAATTTTTATTCTAACCTGGGATTTCCTATACTTTTTAGATTACATTTATAAAAGTTTGCATGGCTTTCATTACTAAAGTACTGTAAGTCAACTTTTCTTGGATAAGACCCCCCAAAGCCTGGCCACCGTTTACGAGGCACAAGTCAGGAGTGTGATGGAATACTCTCCACTTGCCTGGGTGAGTGTGGCTCCCACAACACTCGAAGCTTGATACCATCTAGGACAAAGGAACTTACTTGATTGGCACACCAGCCACAAGTGTCTGCTCCTTCCACCAATGTACAGTAGCAGCAGTGTGTGCCACTTACAAGATGCACTGCAAAAATTCACCAAGGCTCCTTAAACAGCATCTTCCAAACCTATGACCACTACCATCTAGAAGGACAAGGGCAGCAGATAGATGGGAACGCCACCTGGAAATTCCCCACCAAGCCACTCACCATCCTGATTTGGAAATATATTGCCATTCCTTTGCTGTTACTGGGCCAGAATCCTAAACTCCCTCCCTAACCACACTGGGTGTACCTGCACCACATGGATTGCAGCAGTTCATGAAGGCAGCTCTCCATTAACTTCTCGTAAGCAATAAATACTGGCCTAGCCAGTGCCCACATCCCATGAATGAATAAAGAAAAACCTTTCTTTGATCAACTTCTTCTGTTTGTACTTATTTGTCATTCACACCCAATTAAATTTTTAGCCCTAAACTTTGGAATATTATCTTTTCATTTGAAGAATTTGTGGAGTGAGCAGAAGGCTTTGACACTGCTGTGGTTTTGCTTTGAACTGACTGAAGTTGTGCAAATCTGCAGTTGGCCTGGGTCTTGCTTACAGAATTGCACTCCAGCTTTTTTGCATCATTTGCAATATAAAACTGACATCTTTGGTTCCACTAAAATGTGGCCTCTGTCTTAAGTAGCAGCAAATGTGCCTCATTTTGTCCAATTAAGATTCATCAAACTATTGTTGGTCTGCAGATTTGACGCCACGTAAACTCTTGTTTGCTTTTCTGCTACTCAGAAGATTTTGGTAGCGGAAAGCAGATTGCTTCCACCCTTATAACATTTCTGTGGCATTCAAAATGCACAATTTAATGCATTCATTGCACATAACTTTGTGGCTATATAAACACATGTTAAGAATAGGTAAACAATGGGCAAAGGGAGAAAGTAAATCATTACAGGGTTGATTGTTATGGTGGCTATGGATAAAAATGTATCCCAAGGCTTGGTGTGGAGGTAATTGAAATGGAGTACTATAAAATATGGATGACTAAGTACATTTCAAGTATGAAGGGTAAACTGTAATTACTTGAATCAGCTTGCAATTCCAGATTTGAGATCAGTATGCACCAGGCTTGCCTCCTGATGGGGGACTTGCAATTAAACATAAGGACTGAGAGCCCAAGGCTTCAGCAGTGGTCTAGTCACTGGCTTCAGGCTGCCTGCCCTCTCTGTATGCAGATATATGGGATAGCTGAAAGTTGCACTAACTTTTGGTTGTCTTTGCCTTGTCAGAAGGTTGAGGGGTAGTTAACCTGAGGGAGGCCTGGTGTAAGGTCTGCTACCAACCCTTTTTCACCCTAATGTCTAGGGCCTCTTACTTAGTAGACCCTTGCTTCCATCTTGGGTAGTCCCTTGGTATCAGTGGTGACTTGCTTTTGCTCTGGTTTGATGGGGCATCAGTAGGAATGTTTGACCACTTTAGTGATGTCCTCAATGTGTCCCTGAAGCATTTTTTGCTGTCCTCCTGGGATTCTCCAGCCATGATGATTATCAGGTAGAGCAGTTGCTTTGGGGAGTCTTATCTTTCCAATTACACCTGCTGCAAGGATAGTAAACTGCCTGTACCAGGCAGTTGGTGTGGCCCTTGCAGTAGGTGGATGGGATGGTGAAGTAGTGCAATAGAACTGGAGACCATGTCATGAACTCCATTCTTTTTCATGTCCCATATGATTAGATATAAAATGTGCCCCTGGAAGGTACAGAAATCTATCTCTTACAATGATGCAACATATCAGTGAATGACTCTCTTGAGCTGGCTCTTTTTTGGTCACACTTAAGTCAGTAACTGAAATTTTCCCTCATTGCATTCATGTTCATAATCCCAAAGCAATTTGTTGCTTCATCTTATTGCTTGCAGGTTTAGTCTTGTTTAGTATTTTAATAAAGCGGTTAAATTAAATCATAAAGGCAGCTTCAGTTAATACTCTCCTAAACAATAGGACTGACTTTTTTTTTGCTGTCACCAAATGCATCAAATTGTCATTCCTGATTCTTGCTATCTGTTCCTTTCCCCCCCCCGCCCAAACTTATAAAAGGCTTGCATTGCTTTTACTTTCAGTATCTGCATCTGAAATGTTAACCTTCCTGTTTTCCTTGGCAGGTGATGGTTTTACTTGCTGCTGCCATGAAAGGAACAACATGCAAATCTGGAGTTTAAAAACCACCTTGTAATCAGGATAATATATGACAGTGGCAAGCTGCCTGTGATGAGATTTTTCTTGCCTCTTGTAATTCTGTTCTGTTAGTGTGTAAGGGGATCGGTATTGAGTTTAACTTAATCATGTTTCAGATGCAGATTTGCTTAACCATTGAAATTCTATTTCTATGACCATCCTCCACTTTGATTAGACAAGACCCAAGACAATTTGGATTCCTAGGTAGAAAATAGATGTCAGATTTCCACACTTAAACCCGGTGTCTTCAGTTTTTTCAAAGAATAATGGTGTTCTATGGGTTCTGAGAAAATGCTTCCTTGAGATTCAGATCAGTTCCTAGACATTCAGTGATGGATGTGAGGAGAGCCAAGTCTTCTAGAAGAAGAGCAATGATTCTAAAGGAAATCCAATCTTGCAAGCAATTGAAACATGGATTAGTAATCTTAAATGGCTGCTGCTGCCGCACCTTATAGTGACACTTGCACTTCCCGTAATGTGTAAATTTAACTGAAGGAATGGTGGCAGTGGTAACTGTGCCAAGAGACCAGTTCAAATTCAACCATGGCAACTGGGGGACATTTTGAATTTTAAATTAATCTGTACTAAAGTCAGTCTCAGTGATACTAAAGCTATTGAATTGTGGATTGAAAATAAATCTAGTTCACTCTCCCTTCCTTTAGAGAAGGGAAATCTGACTTTGCTAGGTCTGGCCTACATGTCACTTCAGACCCACAGCAATGTGTTTGACTCTTAACTACCCCCCTGAAATGACCTAGCAAGCTATTTGGTTGTATCAAGTGATTATGGAAAAGTAAAAAGAATAAAGCCTGCTTGGCCACCCAATATCATCCTAGGGAGCAAAAATGGCAAAGGCCCACCTTGCCCATTTGATCCTGCAAATGCCTTACAACCAATATCCCAGAATCTTCCATCCACAGCAACATATCTGCTCCTCCAGCAGGATAGACCTACCAGAAGTGACAGCACAGTGGTATAGAGCTAGGGAATGGCCCTGGAATCCTTGGCATTCTCTGGGCCCCTGAAGTTTCATGGCATCAGGCCAAAGATGTGCAAGGACACCACCTGCTGATAACTAACTGCCACCCTGCCTCAGCTGATGAATCTCTATTCCATGTTCTTCACCGCTTGGAAAAAGCACTGAGGGTAGCAAAGGCACAATGTAGACTCTGGGTAGGGGATTTCAATGACCATCACCAAGACTGACTCAATAGTAACACGACTGAACAAGCTTGCTGATAAGTCCTGCCAGACTGGGACTGTAGCAGGTGGGGGGAATGATCTACATCCTCGCCAATTTACCTGTTGGAGATGCATATTTCCATGAAAGCACTGGTAAAGGTAATACCACAGTCCTTGTGGAGAAGTCCTGTTTTCACACTGAGGATACCTTGCATGTTTGGCACCACCACTGCTAAATGGGCTAGATTTCAAACAGATCTAGCAGTTCATAACTGGGGCTGTGGATCATCAGCAGAATTGTATTCAACTACAATCTGTAACATTGTGGCCTGTTCTTGCCCCATTGAACTCTGGCCTTCTACAATTAATTATTCTTACTCTATCATAAGGTTTCGGTTGGCCATGGAGGTGCAATCCAATGATCATTTTCTTGGCAGTTTTTCATGGTGATCCACCATTGCCTTCCACTCTCTCAGCAGGGTGAGGAGGCAGGCCCCAAATCTACCTCTGCTAGAACAAGAATCAAACTGGTGCTAGTGATGTTATTCTGAACTACATGTTAGCCAACTAAACTAACCAGCCCACTAGTTAACATGATTACTATTTCCCTAAATGATCCCCCATTGAGTTTTGTCCCACATCATTACCAAGAACCAGGTCCGGAAATGCCACCTTGCTCATTGGACTGGAAACCTATAGAAAATGCTCCTGAGCATACAAGGGGCTTTTCCCCTGTATCCTTTGGACTATTGCTATCTCGGTTTTAATTCAGATAATTGAAGTCTCCCATTATGACTAACTGGTATTCTAGCACATTCTTGCCATTTTCCTTGCAAATTTGTACCTCCTATCTTTTAGGCTATCAGCTAGTAGTAAATATATAGGATACACCTGAGCAATATAATGGTGTCTTTATGGTTTCTGGGCTCTAGCCAAAAATTGTCATTGACTGACTCTTCCCCCAACACCCCCTTCCTCTCCCCACCCAACTTTCCCAGACATGCCTATCTCATTGCTTTCCTGAATACCTTTTTTATCTAGGAATATTTAGCATAAGGGCAGTTAAGCCCTTTAAGCCAGGTTTCTGTTTTCACCACACCACATATTCTCACATGGTTATCTGTAGCTTACCAACCTTGTTTGCCACACTCCTCATCTTTACATATATGCACAGTAACCCTAATTTTTGACCTCCTTCTTAATTTGACCCCACCTAATATCTTGCTATTTCCTACCATAGTTCTATGTATCTGTCCCAATTCTGTGCTTCTCGTGAATGTTACTGCCTCACTTCCCACCCTCTGCCAAATCAGTTTAAACCCTTGCCAATACCACTGGAAAAATGTCATGCAAGGAAAGGCATCCCTGCTCTGTTCATTGGAACTACCTTAGGCCTAAAGTGGTTCCAATGTCATATAAACATATGAATTTGGAGCAGGAGTAGGCCATTCAGCCCCCTGAGCCTTCTCTGCTGTTTGACAAGGGTATAGGCCACAAATTGTCCATCTTAACAGGAGTTGATCTAATTCAGTCTTCATCATATTCAATGTTTCCACTTCTCTCTGGGGAAGAGAATTCCACAGACTAATGACCTTTTGAGACAAATTTCTCCATCTGTTGTCAATGGGAGATACTTATTTTTAAACTGTCCCCTAGTTCTAGTCTCTCTGGCAAGGGGATACATCCTTTCAGTATCCATCTTGTCGAGTCCTCAGGATCTTGTATGTTTCAGTGAGATCACTTCTCATAAATACCAATGGATACAAGCTCAACGTTTTTCCTCAAGACAACCCCTCCGTCCACGAATCAGCTGAGTGAACCTTTCTAACTTGCTAATGCAAGTATATCCTTCCCGAGACCAACTGTACACAGTACTTGATATGATCTTACTAATGCCCTGTATGGTTGTAGCAAACCTTCCCTACTTTTATTTTCCATTCTCCATGAAATAACACATCCCATTTTCCTTTTTAAAAACTTGCTGTACTTCACTAACTTTTTGTGATTTCATGCACCAAGACACCCCAGATCCTGGTCTACTTCAGAGCTCTGAAATCTCTCCATTTAAATAATATTGTACTTTTTTTCTGTTTTACCAAAGTGGACACGTTCACATTTTCCCACATTATACTCCTTCTGCCAATTTTTTGACCACTCACTTAACATATCTGTATAGAAACTCTACCTCCTGTTGACAACTTGCTCTCCAACCTACCTTTGCCTTCAGCAAATTTAGCAGCCATACTTTTGGTTCTTTCATCTAAGTCACTGATATGAATCATAAATAGTTGAGGCCACAGCACTGACCCCTGTGGGCACTCTACTTGTCACGTTGCCAACCCAAAATGAGCCATTTTATTTCTATTCCACTTTGTTAGCTAACAAATCCTCTATCCATACTAATGTTACGCCCTCACCACCACCATGCCATGAGCTCTTGTGTAGTAACCTTTTTGAAGTGGCACCTTATCAATGACTTTTGGAAACCCAAATACACCACATCTACAGGTTCCCCTTTATCCACCTTACTTATTACTTCCTCCAAGAACCCTCTAAATTAGTCAAAGATGATTTCCCTTTCTCAACCATATTGACTCTGCTTGTTTGCATCAAGTGCCCTACAATGACCTCCTTAATAGATTCCAGCATTTTCCCAAGACAAGCCAAGTTTGGCTAACTAGCCTGTAGTTTCCTGCTTTGTCTCCCTTTTTGAATAGGCATTGTATTTGTTATTTTCCAAGCTGATGGGATCTTTCCAGAACCTAGAATTTTGGAAAATTAAAACCAAGGCATCTATAATCTCAGCAGCCACCTCTTTTCAGACCTTGGGATAAAGTCCATTAGGACATGGACCTTTAGTTCTAATAGTTTTTACTGTACTCTTTCCCCTCGTGATTGCAAATAAGTTGTCCTCTCCCCTCCCTTTTATCTCTTGATTTGAAGTATTTCTGGGATGTTATCTCCTACAGTGAAGACAGTGTCTGTCTGTCTATCTGTTATTTCTTCATTTCCCATTATTAATTCCCCATTCTTACGCTCCCTACTAATCTTTCCTTGTATATCTGTAGAAACTCTTGCTATCTTTTATTTCTAGCTAGCTTTCTCTCCCTAATTTGTTCCTCCTTATTACTATTTGGCAAATCTTTGCAGCCTTTTTTATTCTGCTCCATCTTCTGAGCTTCCACTGATCTTTGTGGAATTATATGGGGTTTTCTTTTATTTGATACCATTGCAACTGGCTTAGTCAGTCACAGATGATGCATCCTTTCTAAGATCTTGCACTAGAATGTATCTTTGAGTCTTGTGAAATATGCCCTAGAATGTCTTCATAGTAATAAGGAAGAACAAATTAGGGAGAGAAAGCTAGCTAGAAATAAAAGATAGCAAGAGTTTCTACAGGTATACAAGGAAAGATTAGTAGGGAGTGTAAGAATGGGGAATTAATAATGGGAAATAATGTCATCTGTACTGACCTATCCCTTAACATAATTCCCAGATAACTTTATCCAGCTGTTTTCAGATCTTTGCAATTGCTTCTATATAAGTTTAAAACACTTCTCCTATGATGTCATTAATCCTGGTCATTGCACATTTCCAGATCTAGAATAGCCTGCTCTCTGGCTTTAAAATGTGCTGCTCTAAGCATTTGTCCTGAAAACACTGAGCTCACCTTACAGGCTACTGATTTTTGTCCAATCTATATAGTGATTAAAATCACCCCATGATTATTGTTGTACCTTTCTCACAAGCCCCTCTTTTATTTCTTCCTGTATACCCTGTTCTACAATGGAAGTTACTGTTTGACCTATAAACTATTCCCACAATTGACTTCATACCAGGAATCTAAAACTTCCTCCTGCACTGTCCCTCCAGCCACTTAGATCTTTTTTCCTCCTATTTATAGACTTGCTTGCATGTCATGTCAGGGGTAATCAAAAGATTACCCCCTTAGGCTTCCTGCATGCTAACTTCCCTCTTGGCTGTCAACTTTGACTGTAGGACCACATTCCTCCTTTACTTATATCGTAGATACTAATTTGGACCATGACTAGCTGTTCATCCACCATGTTTTGCAACTCCCTCTCTCCTGAGGGCTCAGCAGCTGGCCTTGGTGCAAGGGAGGCAACATGCCATTCTAAATTCAAATCTGCAGCCCCAAACTATCTGTTCCAACTATCTAATGCCTATCTCCCAATTTTCCTGAGACAGCCATGGTGCCCTTCACTTGGTTCTGGCTGCACTCTCCAGATCAGCTATCATTCTAGGACTAAGTACTGGTTGGAGCAAGAGCAGCACTCAGGACTTCTGCATTACTTTCCTGGTCCTTTCAACTGCATGGTTGTCACCCATTCCCTCTGTACCCTTAAGCTGTAGTGTGACCACATCATCTATCAATGTGCTATCCATGAAGCTCTCAACCTTGCAGATATGTTGCAGTGATGCTTGGGCTCAGTTTGTGTTACAGCTGCCAATACTTCCTATCTTTTTTCTGGTTACCTAGGACAGTGCCCTTGACTTCCCACATGAAGCAGAATGTGCACTCCACAGGTCTAAACTGCCCTGCTATTTATATGGGACTTGCTTACCAGCTACTCAATGAGCTGCTTTTGCTGTGTTGATGTCATTTGAGAATTGAAATGCTTTTACTTAATCTGATTATCCAGAAGTCTTGGATCATAATTTTATAATTTTTTAAATTAAAGCCTACCAGCATAATCACTCAGCTGTAAAAACAAAAAAACTGCGGATGCTGGAAATCCAAAACAAAAACAGAATTACCTGGAAAAACTCAGCAGGTCTGGCAGCATCGGCGGAGGAGAAAAGAGTTGACGTTTGAGTCCTCATGACCCTTCGACAGATCAGTTCTGTCGAAGGGTCATGAGGACTCAAACGTCAACTCTTTTCTCCTCCGCCGATGCTGCCAGACCTGCTGAGTTTTTCCAGGTAATTCTGTTTTTGTTTTTAATCACTCAGCTGCTTTGTTTATTGTGGTATCACTCCTTTGATCTGAACAATTTTTGATTTGACTCCTGGCTGGTGCTGTCTTCAGCTGCTGCTGGTATCTCCAATTGGACTTGTGCTATTTCCATCCTCTCTGCTAGCTAGTTCCATATTCTCATCAAACTGAATACTCAGCAGCTTGGACAATATCTGTGGTGAGAAACAGCTAATGTTTCATACACTACCAACACCTGCAAAGTTTTGTCTTTGCTACATTCATGTCATGCTTTGGGTAATGAAATTTCTCCTGAGTTCTTTACTGGGCTGATTGATCTCTAACAAGTGAAAACCTTTTCTCACCTGTCATGGCCCCTATGTGGTCATTTTCTTCAACCTCCTCTCCTGAAGAGCCCAAGCCCAGCTATTCCTGATCACCTTTGGTTCTAGTATCATCTTTGAATATTTTCTTGCACCTTCTCCACTGCAGCTATTGTGTTCATAGTATGAAGATCAGAACTGTACTTGGTACTGGTCTAACCAAGGTTTTACTGAAGCTTCAAACAACATTTCAGTTCTATACCTATAGAAATGTTTTATTGCCTTATTAACCTGTGTTGCTACCTTTTAGCAGTTAGTATATCTGTGTGCCCTTGGATCCCTTTTTGCTTCTGTACCTCCTGTAAATAGATATCTTTGCAGTACCGTAGGCAGGATTTGGAACTTGAGGATTCTGATTGCTGGCACAGTCCTTGAAGCATCACTATCAGAAATGATTGTTGGCTTGTTGATCTTGTTATCTGCTCAGCAGGAACAGAGGTTGGAACTCCAAGCCCTGACAGCATTGAGTTCATGTGCACGCACAGAAGAGTAGTGGCCTGCACATGCACAGTTCTAAATTTTTTTTCTATTCTACAGAGTATGTACACAAACAGAAGGATGTCAAGCCTAGGTCAGGTAACCCGATGTGGTATACCTTGGCTGCCAAATGCCCCATATAAAGGGGGCAGGGAGAGGTCCCAGGCAAGAGAGAAAGGACAAACAGGTCCCAGTTAAATACTTTTTTAAAACAAAAAATAAACCAGCTCCTAAGTTTTATAAGGCTCTGGGATGCAGGCTTTGAGTGCTTGGGTGAAGCCATGGTAATTGAAGAGGACTGAAGCAAAGATATTGCTTTGGAGAAGTTGTTCTCTTCACAACCAAAGATCTGAAGCCGCATTTGTAACTTAGTGCCTGCATGTCTACTCAGGAATCCAGAGGATTGGAATTTTAGAAAGTGAGATTGAAACCCTGGGGGCTGAGCCATTGTTGAAGACAATGGAGTTGGAGTGACTTTGGAGGTTTTAGAGATTAGTTGGCTTGCAGTGTGACTAACATCTGGGTGTGAGAAATCCATCAAATTTGTTTTGTGCAACAAATAGCAGATGTGACCAGTGTGGTGTTTGACCAGTTTTCATGTTAATTCACAGGTACCTCATTATTGCCCTGAATGTTAAACTTTACTATACAAGGCTTGTTTTTCTTTTTGTCTTTGTTCAAAACCTGTGGAATCTTGTGGCTTTTTTCTTTTAGAAAATGTGTTGAATCTCACCTTGTCTACATTAAGGAAAAATGTTATTGGTCAATAACAGGATCTTGCCAACAATTTGGGTCTGGCCAAGGATCATAACCATGATCCAAGTAAATCCAAATTATTTTCATCTATATTGGCTGAGACTTGAGGACCTATTTTCTTTTGCCAGATGTAGCGTTTCAATGCTACCATAACCTAGCAAATTGAGGCATTCAGATTTCGTGCTTCTGGTTTATAAACACCCTTTTCTAGCTTGGATCTTTTAGTTTAGACACTATATAATTACTACAAATGGCTTGTTTTCTTCCAGGTACACAAGGAACCTTGTTGATGAAGGAAATGGAAAGTTTAATTTGATGATACTGTGCTGGGGTGAAGGCCATGGCAGGTGAGCTATTTAAATAATTCAAAAGCCTTTTTGTGCTTTGATTTGAGCCATAAAAAGATAAATTGTTTTCTATATCATAGGTTTGCTTTTCTTTCCTCAAACAAAGGGGAATGGAAAGCAACTTTCCAGGAAAGTTATTACTTAACAGCAGGTCTGAAGATGAAGTGATTCAATAATATTGTTGCCTTCTATCTAATTTATAATGAACAATAATGCTGAATCTCAAACTGATTAAAAATAGAAGACCCAATTGTAAAGCAGGCTTATTCTGCTTGGCTATTTTTGGAATGTTGAAGTCTACTTTTTTTTTTTTTTTGCAACAATTTTTTTTATGGCTGAGTGGGCTGGCAATGTGCACTCTCGTCACTGGCTTTTTTTTCCCTCTGGAAAAGCTACAACAAAGTGAGTAGCCCTGTGTGGGTTTTCTTCTCTTTCCTTTCCCTTGCTTTTCAATGGAAAGCACAGGGTCTCATGTACCATGTTTGTGGGTGTGGTTGTGAAGCTGAGCATGTTCCAGTACACTGCATTTATGTCTGTTCATCTGTTCAGTAATAGCTGAATTGTGGTCATTTGAAAGCTGGTCAAAGATCTTAATGAAAATTCAGCCAGTTTTGAGGAAAAAGCAGGTGACTTTTAATCCCAGTGTGTTCATCATGCCAAGTGTTTTAATCAAAATTAAAATGGAACCACTTTGAGTTCTTGACTTTTTTTTTCTCCATATTATAGCAGTATCCATGATCATGCTGATTCCCACTGCTTCTTAAAAATGCTTCAGGGACAGTTGAAAGAAACTCTCTTTAACTGGCCTGATAGTGAGAAAAAAGAGCTGACCAAGAAATCTCAGGCAATCCTACAAGAAAATCAGTGTACCTACATCAGTGGTAAGGCTTCCATATTCAAAGATCTCAAGAAAATATATAGCTGAGATTGCAGTTTTGCTTTTGATGTTGTCAACTTGTATGTTTCTTGTGACTGTCTTATCTTTATTTGTGATCTGTTTTGTGTCCTCTTGCATGCCAAGGACTGTTCTGTGATTGCTGGATAGAAACATGCTATTCAACAACAAGCTGTAACATTTTGATATGCTTTACAATATTTAAGAGGCTGATACCCATGTTGGGATTGGGGAAATGCGTGTCAGACATTCCCAACTTCAGAAACAAAGCCTATCGTCTCTACCTGTACCCACCATACTTTCATCTCCTGGAGATGTAGACAAGTAGAGTTTGTTTGAGGCAGCATCAGGATTGTGGGTGCCAGTGCAGGCTGTTGGAATGCCCACCATGGCTTGCTGGGATAACAACCCAACTCCCCAGCATGTTGTTTTGCCCCTAACCCTTGCCACACTCCCCATATTCCAGTGTATCCTGCCATTATTACAGCACAGAAGGAAGCCAAGCCATTCAGCCCACCATGTCTGCACCAGCTCTCCAAATGAGTATTATGACTTGCTTGCCTTTTCTCTGACCCTGCACATTGTTTCTATTTAAATAATCATCTAATACTCTTGATTGAGCCTGCTCCCAGGCAGTGCATTCCAGACCCAAACTACTTGCTGTGTGAAAAGTTTTTCTCTCATCACATTTGCTGCTTTTGAAAATCATAATCTATGCCCTCTCATTCTCTATCCTTAAGAGTAGGAACACTTCTCCTTTATATGCTCTACCCAGCCCACTCATGATTTTGAACACCTGTTAAATCTCCCCTTGACTGTTGTCCTTGGAGAACAGCCCTCACTTTTCCAATCTATCTTCATAACTGAAGTTTCTCATCCCTGGAACCATTTTTGTAAACCTCATCTGCACTCAATGCATTCACATCATTTCTAAAATGTGGTGCCCAGAACTGTACACAATACTTCAGCCAAGGTCTAACTAGTGCCCTATACCGGTTAAGCATAACCTCCTTGTTCTAATGTACCCTATGCCCCTATTAATAAATCCTAGGATACTGTATACTTTAACTGCACACTCCACTGTCCTACCTTTAATGACTTATGCACATATATGCCCAGGTCCCTCTGCTCCTGCACATCCTTTAGAGTTGTACCTCCTATTGTCTCCATATTTTTCCTACCAAAATGAATCGCCACCCACTTTGCTGCATTGAACTTCATCTGCCCACTCCTCCTGCTTGTCTGTCACCAAATATCCACTTTGTACAGTCCTCAGGAGCCTTGTAAACAAAAGGAATCCTTTGAAATGTGTATTTCATGTGAAAAATGCACTTACTATGAGGACCATCAATGGAAAAACACAACCATTCATGAGATGAGGGGAAAGATAAATCCCCTCAAGTGGTCATTTGTAAAAGCAACATCAATCCTTCAATAATCTCTTAAAATGTGAACACAGCCCTTTGCTGAGAAGTGTTTTTCTTTTACCTCTTAACACTCAGCCATGTATTCATAATGGCCCCAGCTGCCAAAACAAGCCTTTGGAAACCATTTTAAGCTGCTACATCAATGACCTTCCCTCCTTCATTAAGGTCAGAAGTGGGAATATTTGCAGATTTATGTTCACCATTTGCAACTCCTCATGGAGACGGATCACTTTTTAGTAACCATGCAGTGAGCCTGGACAATATCCAGGCTTATGCAGACAAGTGACAAGTAACATTGCCTGGCACTTGTGTGGTGCAATGAAAGTATCCAAAAGAGAATCTGACCATTTCCCATTGACATTCAATTGCATTACCATCACTAAATCCTCTACCATCAACACCCTGGGGATTACCACTGACCAGAAACAGAATTGGACCAGCCATATAAATACTGCAGCAACAACAGCAGGTCCAAGGCTGGGAATTCTCTGGAGAGCAACTCACCACCTGACTCAAGTCTGTCCTCACTTGTCTTCCCAAGGCCCATCCACTTGCCTGGATGAGTGCAGCTCCAGTAACACCATCTCCGAGCAGCCCCAAATTTCAGTTGCAGAGAAACTGATTAATCATTAAGCAGATATGAAAGGTCACCATCCATCTTGCGTATCAATGGCCTCTAACTTCAAATCATTCTACATGGGCAGAAGTATTGTTAATGTGGTCACATGACTGAAACTGACAACAGATAAATCTATTGCCCCAAGAACCAAGGAGAAACCAGTCTGCCTGCAAGCAAGACCACAAACAGCAGCAAGGTCTGTGCCTTAAAGCTGGAGACTGGAACATTGTAAAATCTCCAAGCCTGTTACTTTTTAAAGTCCGCTAGTAAAGAAAACAAACCTAAGACAACAGGAAACTAACTTTGACCTCCTGAAAATCCACCTGAGGGAATCCTGCAATAACTTTTTTAATCATTGAATTCACCAAGCTATACTTGAGTAGAAAAGAACTTCTTTTACTGAGCCTGTTCTGACTCTAAATCCTGGACTCCCTTGCTAATACCATTGTGGTACCTACAGCACATGGAGCAGTTGGGGATGGCCAATAAATGCTGGTCTAGCCAGTGATTCCTCCACATCTGAACAAATTAAACTTTAGCCAAGATTTTGCCCTTGGCAGGTGCAGGTGGGAGCGGTCAGAAACCCAATCACTGCCCGCGATCGGGGCCAGACTGTGATTTCATGCTGGCGGGCCAATTAAGGCCTGCCCAGCATGAAACCAGCTTCAGTGCTGCCTGTGTGATGGGGTGGGGTTTTGATGAGGGTGAGCACAAACTTCTGCGCATATGAGCAGGTAAAGCTCCCTGAGGTATGGAGCTGCCTCCGGGGGATGAAGTGTTTTATTTCTTAAAATCAGTTTTTTAAAGTCCCCTCACATGAGCAGGGACACGATATTAAAGAAATGTTTACATTATTTAATTTTGTAATAGCTGTTGGAAACCTCATCCCACCTGTAGATGCGGTTTCCTAAAATATCCAAAGGCTGCTTGGCCTTTTTGCCTGGCTGCCAACTGGATAGGCAGCAATTTTTTTTCAATTATGACTTTAATGGCCTTAATAGACCTTAATTGTCAGCAGGCACACTGCCCACTCCTGTGTGTGTGCAATGATGTCAGGACACTTGTCTGATGTGTCATTTTATGCTCATCTGGGTTGAGTGTTCTGCCTGAGGAGTGTAATATTCTTCTGGCCTTGCTTTTTGTATCTTAACAAGGAGGCACAGGTTTATATGCCTGAAGTGTGAATATATTGTTTCTATACCACTTTGTCTCTAGTCTCATTTGAGACCTTTTTTTGTTTGCTCGAAATTCCCAAGTTCATCCAGTGACATAGTCCTGGTTTTTTTTTTTCACTAAACCCTGATTTAATCAAACGTGATTTGTGGTGTGTTGAGTAGTTTGAAGTAAGTTACCTCGTGTTTCCTGTGGAAGTTGAAAAATGCTGTTGACACCTTGAAGAATGCCTTGGTCACCATTTTTTTGTAAGCTTGATTTTGACTTTTGACATTAGCAGCCGGATTGAAATTTTGGGCTGATTTGTTGATTGCCCACTCTGGCTATATTTGACATTGAATAATTTCATGTTTTGGTAGAGAAGGAACAATGCACTTTTAACTGTAGTAACAGCATCAAATTGCATTTATATTGTACTTCTAACATAGCAAAATATTCCAAGACATTCACCACCTTCTCAAGGGTGGTTAATTAGGGATGGGCAATCAATGCTGGCCTACACCACATCTAGTCAGTATCAAAAATACTAAGCATACATGTTGCATGTTAGTGATTGGAAGACTAATCAGAATGTTGTTGGCTTCCATTTATGCTGTGCCTTATTTTGGTGAAACTTAAATCTCTGCCTAACCTATTGAGAGCAGCTCTAGCATTTGTGTAAAAGTTGCAGTAAGTAAGGGAACTAGTACACCAAATATGTAACATTTAGAGGCCCAGTAGAGGAAATTTGCCAAGCTACAACTTGCCAGTCTCTTGCTACTGTGTCAAGTAGAAATTGAGTTTTTGGTTATTTTAAAATCTTTTCTGAAAGATGGATGAATAAAAACTGAGCCTAAACAGTGTAATTCTAAAGTCTGTTGCTGAAGTTGAGATTTTTAGATAAAGCATGGCTACTAAAGGCGAATAGATTTTGTGTCCTGCCAGTTGCTTCAATGAGCATCAATAAAAGTTGTCTTTGATTCAAGGTGTTAAGTAAATGCATGATTGAAGTTCAAATGAAATGTTAAATCTCTCTCCACAGGTGCTAGCAACCTGAGTATTTCCAATATTTTGCTTTGAATCTAAATCACATGCTGTTTCTGTTTTTTAGATTCAATTGGGTTGCACAGAGTTGAAAATGTGAGTCACACAGAAGTAGCAGTCAGCCTTCACTTGTATAGTCCTCCTTTTGACTCTTGCAACTGCTTTGATCAAAGAACTGGATATAAAAAGAGAGTGAGAGTTACTTTTTCAAGCAAGTATGGAGAAATAACTCCCCATGTAAGTATTTTGTGCATATAGTCATTCTGTAGTACAGAACTTAAAGACTTGCTGCCAAAGCTTTTCATCTTGCACTCCTCAGGACAGATTTGCATGAATGCCAATTGTAAAGGGAGCACCAATTTAAACTACTTGGCAAGTGTGCTGATTTTTTTTAAACTCATTTACAGGGTGTGGGTGTCACTGCTAGGCCAGTATTTAGAAGTGCTCCCATGGAGAATCCACCAGGGAACAGTTAACTACCAAGCTTTTGTTTAAATTCAAACCAGACAGCTCAACACTAGTCAAGGCATTGCCATGGGGAATGAACCAGGGAATGGCTGTCTCCAAAGCTTTTTTGTGCTTTTCAAAAAGTGTGGACACATTCTGTCTGCAAAGGACAGAGCCCTGTGTGTAAATGTATGTAATGTTTAGCACATGTAGATCAGCTACACTAAGCCTGACTGATGACCTTAAATTGGTTTTCAGCACAATAAGGATTGTTTCATAAGTGCTGTCCAATCGTAGAATCACATCTAATGTTGGACACAGTCTGCAAGCACAAGCTGGTTTGGTATAGCCTATTGCAAACGGCTGAAAGGATATGCTGTTTATACAATTAGCCAGTCGTTGGGTCAAAAGGCCTATATACCTAGTATCTCACTGATATTGATATTTGTATCACAATACTCATAGGCAAAATGTCTCCAGCTTAATAGCAACGTTTTTAATGGAGAACACTGCATAATAGCAATGTGAAATGGCGCACTTCACCTCACATCTGAGTCTCCTTACCTTGAGGTAGACTGGGCTCTCGCTCACGCTTTCCATTGTAAACGAGGATCATGTGTGGACTGCCTTTTTCAACTAAACAAAAGCTTGGGGTTCAACCATTCCCTGGTGCATTCTCCATGGCAATGTCTCTACCACTCAATCAACATTCAGTATAAGTTGTTGGTTTTTCTGCTGCTATGTCTTATGGTTGTCCCCTTTACTGTTTCTCATCTTGTATAGCTGTCCTGATGAGTGCAAGATGAAAAGCTTCAACAGCATGTCTCTTTTATCAATATTGTGTAAATTGTTAGGGGGTGGTTATGCCCAGTACTAAAAACCTTGGTGAAAATTCCCAATTATTTGATCATCTCCTTTAATGCATCACCGGGACATTGTACTCTATTTATTTGGGTGGATGGAGTGCATGAATTGGTAAGTCCCTGTTTATGCCCTGGCAGGAAATCCATCCCCGCAACCCCTTTGGATCAGGCAAGGGGATGCATTCTTTGCATCAATATTGTCACATTAAAAATTAAATGTTTTCATGATTTCAGGTTCACATTCTATTCCTAGTGTATATGAATAATTGGTTTGACTTAACTAAATTTTCACCCTAATGGTGAGTTCAGTACTTGGGCTCTGATTATACTGATTTATTTATTTTTTTTTTTTACATCTATTTTTACATTCCACTATGGCAAAAGCCACATGAGTTGGTATCATTTGCTGTAACAAAGGCAAGGCGATATATTGTCCTAAGTGAGATTGGGTTTGGGGGGATTTTAATAGGACCCATTCTGAGGCTTAGACCTTGTTCCAATTCAAATAGTGAGACCAAGCTAGAAACAAGAACCACCAGTTTAAAAATGGACCTTCACTACATTTGAAGCATGATAAATCTACTGCAATATAGTGAAAGAAAATGAATGGATTGGAATTGTAGTGCAGGGAAGGCAATATTTTAAACTTACTAGCAATTTGGCAATCTGATCTTTAACTTCTGAATATTTTGTAATTTTAAAAACCCAACTTTTTTTTACCAAATGTGAGATCTCTTGCCTGATTAGTAGTCTGAAAATGGTTCAATGAAAGATGCAGGTGTAGGTTTTTTGCTTACTTAACCTCTTTTTAAAACATTTTACTCTTTTTATTGAGCATTTTATTCAAAAAATGCATAAATAAGGATGTTTCAAGCTGAAGCTAATCTGAGGTTGACATTCTCTTTCTCCCCCCCCCCCCCCCCCCCCCCCCCCCCCCCCCCCCCGCCCCCGACACATGGAAGTCATTGAACTATGCCAGTAGGGCAGGAAGGCCACCCACAAGCTTTTCTGCCCCAGACTTAACTGGGAAGAGATGGGGAGGCAGCAGGGTTCCCACCTGATTTTTACTGCCCAGCCTCCCCTCCCCTTGAGAGGGCATTAAATTCTGCCTAGCATATTGGCAATCCTTGTTGTTTTTGCTGGAGCACTTCTACTGAATATCTGGAAACTACCTGCACTGAGTTTGATCTTTCCTTTTTTTCTAAAATCAAAACTTCAGGATGAGTGAAAGAACAGTTGACTTTTTTTTTAATTTAAATTGATAAATGTGTCATATCTATACCAGAAGTTTTAATTGCTTGCTAAAAAGGCTGAGTCAAAAATACAGTTGCTCTGATATCCATTACATTGAAACTGTTTGAAGTAATTCTAACACATTTTACTCTAATTTGTTTTTCTGTTCTTTAATGACTTGAATTAAGAATTACTATAGTGTTGCTAAATTATACTATGCATCAAGGACTCTAAGATACCATACACTGATATTTAGAACCACTCATTTCAGCATTTGTTAAATAAGTACAAGGTCTGGGGGCATTTTGTAAAGGAGTGATATTTAAGAATATTCAAAACTGAAAACAGTAAATTACTTCACTATTGGTTTCTTTATAACTGGCCCCTATAGTCAGCAGCCCTTTATTTGAAATACAGTAAAGACATTAGGTAGGATCTTCCAGCCTAACACTGGCAGAACAGGAAATTTAGAGTTGCAACAGCTCAATTTTCCTGTCCAGTGTGCAGCAATGCCTGCCAGTGTTGGAACCAGAAAATCACACCCACTTTCCTTACAAATGTAGATGAGTAATTGGAAAATGACTGGGGAAGGAAGTATTTGGTCTTTCGACCCATTTTTTTTTTTATTTTTAGCTGGTTAAAATGGAAAAACATTTAAACATAATAGTGTTAAGTTTATTGACCTAGACAAAGGTGGTTTAGATGCAATATTGAGGACTCTTTTCTGTCTCTGCTGTTGGTGCCTTGTGTTGTGCAATTAAACTCAAAAAGGACTTTTGGAATGATGTGCACACTACTGCCTAATATGCAATTTAGTCCCTGCAGTATAAGGGTCTGGCAAATACAGGGTTAATGTGGGACTGAGTACAGTACTACCCGCAGTGATATAAGAAGGTACATGATCTATATTCAGATCAGTGTGGTTTTGAACAAATACTGGTTAAGCCCTAAGCATGGAGATGGCTCCTAGCCTGCACCCTTTACTGTACATGTGTAAATAGTTCTCTATTGATAAAGACTTTAGACCACAGAAGACTACAATGGCTTGTTTAGGAGACACCATTCTGTAACCAACAGTTCCAAACCTGGCTTGGGAGATTTATTTGCCAAAGCAAATGTAGTCCAAAATCAGATTGGGATGTGTATTGAACTACTTCAGTCACTGATTTATATCTTGACTGCGGAAAATGTACTTTCAACAATTGGACCAAACCTTTAAAATTTGGTTAAGCATTAATCAGACCAGTGTGATAATGAAACACTGATTTGATCAATAAAAGCATGAATGTAGTAACCATTGATAATGGACTTCTCCATATTAGCCCAATAGTTTTCTGGGGAAATAATGGTTTAAACTGCTATTGGCTTGTGTTGAATAATCCTTTGTAAATGTAAGAGGAAAACCAACAATTTGTGGTTTAACAGGTTGTCACAGTCTTATCTTTGTTTTTTGACATGCAGGCAAAGACAGATTTTCAAGAGAACAATTGATCAATTCATCAACTACCAGGCCTGCTCAGTGGAATTTCTGAATGTGCCCATGTAATGTTGCGATCCATATGAAGCTGTTGATGACCTTCTTTGGCTTCAGCCTTTTTAATGAGGGTGGGGGGAGGAGAGGAAGAAGGAAAAACATGTAATTCTGATATGATCAATATCTTTCCCTGCATTCCAATGTTAATAGTTAATCAGATTCTAAAGTGAAGATTAAATAAACATAACTTTTTTATAGAAGCAGTCTTAGTAATTTGCTTTTCAGCATGGGGGTGGTGGAGTTTAATGTTATCAAAATGAGTGTTTCAATGATTTTGTACACTTGTAACAGAATATGCTAATGCTGCATAAAGACTTTGTTTCTTTTTAATGCAAACTGAATTTCCTAGTATTTACCACATTCTGAAATAAAATGCCAGTATTGTTCCTTCCATTGGAATTTTGGGGACTGTTTGGTTAGCTTGCATAACTTTTTAATCACATTGCAATATGTAATATATCTTCCTACAAGAAGACAGCTGTAAATGTACTAATTTTATTACAAACCTGTTTGCTTGAAACCTCACTTTCACCTAACAATGTCTAAAGTAACTTTTTTGTATATATTTTGAAAAAGCTTTTTAGTTTTTAGCTTTTGTCAAATTCCTGTATATTAAGTGCCTTTAGTTTATATAGGTAATGAAAATAGTAGTTATTCATTTTGGTATGATTAAGTGGTACATAATGGTGTGTGTGTGTGTGTATATACCCCACTAAATAAAAGCTTCCTCAAAAATCCCCCATTGGTTACCTAAGAAATTCATTGGAGCACCCTATACAAATGAATTTAAAGTAAATGGGCCTATTTCAAGGGAAAGGAATATGGTGGGTAGGTTGTTTTAATCTCTAGGCATTGAGGAAAATGGACCCTTTTGTAATAGTGCAAAATCATTTTTTCCTGTTGCTGAATGCAGAATAAATGTTTTCAATCTGAATGTTTCTTTCTTTAGAGCTTAATACTATTTACATCAATATTAAACCTTAATTGGTCAAGCATGTTATACATCGGAAAACAAACTATACAATGCAATTTTTTAATCTAAAACTGTTGTTGGGCCTAATGATTTCAATGTTTTGATATTGTGTGCTAGCCTACTTCCTGACATGCAAATTTAAAGTGGGTGGAGTTTAATAGCCACAGCATGTGGCCTATCCACCAGCTGAAACCAGTGGCAACCATGCCAGTGATTTTCCAGGAGGCTCAATCAGGCATCTACCTGGTCAGCACCAGGCTTCAGGGCTCCTGTCATAGCAATTCCTTCCCTCCCCTGACACACCCTATTTTTCTTCCTGCCACTGCGCACCCAACCCCCCCCAACCCTGAAATTCTGCTGGAGGGCGGCTATTACACCTCAGAGCTACCAGGCAATCAAAGGCCAGCAGTTCTCCAGCACTGCCATCACCAGCAGGAGGAATGGCCACCGCCAGTACTGCAGTGTGGCCTACATCATAGGTTGTCACTGGAGCTCCAAGACAAAGGTGAGTGGGATGAGTTTACCAGGGCCAGATTAGGACCTCCTGGTGGAGAGGGGTGCTCTCATTACAGGTATCTCTGGGTACAGTGTGAAACCAAGGAAGAATCTCCCTACAAAGCCTCTAGGCCTACCTGCTCTGGACTAAATCAGAGGGAGACAGGAAGGTGGTGGAACCTCTACCCTCATGCCTGATCACAGCCACCTCCTGGATTGGGCTGGGAGGTGGTGTGGGGGGCATTAAATTTCACCTCCAGCAATATCCTGCTAGTACTCTAAATAAACAGAGATCAACCCCATCTTTGATCTTCTCCACCAGCTTATTTTCATTTGTGAAAAATTGATTTGTCCAAAACCATGGAACGGTTGACACATTCTTCACTGCGTTGCACTTCCAATCTTGCCCATGACATTGAGGACTTAGCAAACAGAGATGTAAATGGTGTTGAGTAAAGTCAAAAAGTGGTAACCAGGCTTTTTCAGTAGTTTGAAAGCTAGCCTGTAATAGCTGTTGCCTACTGCAAACTCAAAAGGAAAAATGAGGTAAACCTCTGTTTTGTTCTCTTGCAGCTATAGGTCTTGTGCAACTTTTTTGGGATCAAGTCACCTGCAAGTCTTAAGCAATTCAGGCAAAGGATCCTCGTTGATTACTTAATAACAGTAAAAACAATAAATTTGGCCCAAAAGTGCTTCAATCTGGCTTATGGAATGAAACCAGAAGTCATTGGCCAAGGTACTAGGAATGACAACAGCAAATTCAGTCCTGTTGACCTTGCAAAATTGGGAGAGAGTTCTCTCAGACTAATCAAGCACCAGCCTGACATAATCATCCTCATGCGATCATATCATACAGCTAATGTCCCAGACGCCACCATCACTGGGCATATTGCATCCCACGGACCGGACAGACCCAGCAGAGGTGGCAGCACAGCTGTATACATTCAGGATGGAGTTGCCCTGGGAGTTGTCAACATTGACTCCAGACCCCATGAAGTTTCATGGCATCAGGTCAAACACTAGCAAGGAAACTTCCTGCTGTACCACGTACCGCCCTCCCTCAGCTGATGAATCCGTGCTCCTCCTCCCAGGGCAACTCCATCCTGAATGTATACAGCTGTGCTGCCACCTCTGCTGGGTCTGTCCGGTCCGTGGGATGCAATATGCCCAGTGATGGTGACGTCTGGGACATTAGCTGTATGATATCGCATGAGGATGATTATGTCAGGCTGGTGCTTGACTAGTCTGAGAGAAATCTCTCCCAATTTTGCAAGGTGTTGAACACCACTTGGAGGAAGCATTGAGGGTGGCAAGGACACAATGTACCCTGGGTGGGGGACTTCCATCACCAAGAGTGGCTTGGTAGCAGCACAACTGACTGAGTCTTAAAGGACATAGCTGTTGGACGGGTCAGTTACAGGTGGTAAGGGAACCAACAAGTTGGGAAAAACATACTTTACCTCACCCTCTTCAGCCTGCCTGCCACAGGTGCATTTGTCTACAGCAGTATTGGTAGGAGTGACAGTCGCACAGTTGTTGTGGAGACAAAGTCCTGCCTTCACATTGAGGATGCCCTGCACTGTGTGGCACAACCACCGTGCTAAATGGGATAGATTTCGAACAGATCTAGCAACTCAAGACTGGGCATCCATGAGGCGCTGTGGGCCACCATCAGCAGCAGAACTGTACTCTAACACAATCTGTAACCTCATGACCTGGCATATCCCCCACTCTACCATTACTATCAAGCCAAGGGATCAACCCTGGTTCAATGAAGAGTGCAGGAAGGCATGCTAGGAGCAGCACCAGGCATACCCAAAAATAAGGTGTCAACCGGGTGAAACTAAACCACAGGATTACTTGTGTGCCAAACAGCATAGACAGTCAGTGATAGAGCTAAGTAATCCCACAACCAACGGATCGGAACTAAGCTCTGCAGTCCTGTCACATCCACTCATGAATAGCGGTGGACTATTAAACAACTTATGGAGGAGGAGGCTCCACAAATATCCCCACCCTCAATGTTGGGAGGGGCCGAGCACATCAGTGCAAAAGATAAAGCTGAATCATTTGCAGAAATCTTGAGTCAGAAATGCTGAGTGGATGATCCATCTTGGCCTCCTCCGGAGAACTCCAGCACCACAGATGCCAGTCTTCAGCCAATTCAATTCACTCCACATGATATCCAGAAATGGCTGAAAGCGCTAGATACTGCAAAGTGTATGGGTCCTAACAATATTCTGGCAATAGCACTGAAGACTTGTGCTCCAGAATTTGCTGTGCCCCTTGACAAGCTGTTTCAGTACAGCTACATACTGGTATCTAACTGGCTATGTGGAAAATTGCCCAGGTATATTCTATACACGAAAAGCAGGACAAACCCAACCCGGCCAATTACCGCCCCATCAGATCAGTCTCAATCATCAGTAATGGAAGGGGTCATCAACAGTGCTATCAAGCGGCACTTGCTTAGCAATAACCTGCTCACCGACGCCCAGTTTGGATTCTTCCAGGTTCACTCAGCTCCTGACCTCATTAGTCCATGTTTGAACCAAAGCTGTAAAGAGCTGAACTCCCAAGGTGAGGTGAGAGTGACTGCCCTTGACATCAAGGTCGCATTTGACCGACTGTGGCATCAAAGAGCCCGAGCATAACTGGAGTCAATGGGAATCGGGGAAAACTCTCCCCTGGTTGGAGTCATACCTAGCACAAAGGAAGATGGTTGTGGTTGTTGGAGGTCAGTCATCTCAGCTCCAGGACATCCCTGCAGGTGTTCTTCAGGGTAGTGTCCTCAGTCCAACGATCTTCAGCTGCTTCATCATTGACTTTCCTTCCATCCTAAGGTCAGAAGTGGGGATAATAGCTGATGATTAGACAAAGTTCAGCACCATTCGTGACTCCTTAGATACTGAGGCAGTCTATGTCCAAATGCAGCAAGACCTGGACAATACCCAGGCTTGGGCTGACAAGTTGCAAGTAACATAAGCACCACACAAGCGCCAGGCAATGACTATTTGCAACAAGAGAGAATCTAACCTTTGCTCCTTGACGTTCAATGGCATTACCATCACTGAATTCCCGACTATCAACATTCTGGAGGTTACCATTGACCAGAAACTGAACTGCACTAGCCAGAAATATACTGTGGCTACGAGAGCAGGTCAGAGGTGAGTAACCCATCTCCTGACTCCCCCTGGCCTGTCCACCATCTACAAGGCACAAATCAGGAGTGTAATGGAATTCTCCCCAGTTGCTTGCATGAGTGCAGCTCCCAAAACATTCAAGAAGCTCAACACCATCCAGGACAAAGCCCAATTGACTAGGCACCACATCCACAAACATTTGCTCCCTCCACCAACACACAGTAGCAGCAGTGTGTACCATCCACAAGATGCACTACAAGAATTCTCCAAGGCTCTTTCAACAGCACCTTCCAAACACACAACCACTATCATCTAGAAGGACAAGGGCTGCAGATGGATGGTATCACCACCACTTGGAAGTTTCCCTCCAAGCCACACCTCATCCTGACCTGGAAACGTATCACTGTTCCTTCACTTTCACTGGTTCAAAATCCTGAAACTCCCTTCCTAACAGCACTGTGGGTGTATCTACACCACATGGACTGCAGCACTTCAAGAAGGCAGCTCACCACCACCTTCTCGAGGGCAACTAGATGGGCAATAAATGCTCGCCCAGCCAGCGAAGCCCACATCCCATGAATAAATTTTTTAAATTCTTAAACTTTGCAAAGATAAATTCAGAAAATGGCATTTAAATTAGCTTGTGACTGTGAGCAGGAACTATAGAGAACATTAGGAGATGGTGTAGTGATAATATCACTCCACTGATAACGCAGAGGCTCAGGCTAATACTCTGGGGATATGGGTTCAAATCCCATCACAGCGGTTGGTGGCACTTGTATTCAATGAAGAAACAAATCTTAGCTTGACTCGGTAATAGTAGCATAAAGCATCGTTTATTGTAAATACCCATCTGCCCCATTAATGTCCTTTAGGAAGGGAAATCTGACCACAGCAATGTGGCTGACTTTTAACCGCCCCCTGAGATCACCTATCATGCCACTCAGTTGGACTAGACTGCTACAGAAAAGTGAAACCAGGTGAACAGCAGTGGTTGAAGTGGCTTATGACCTTAAAGGTAATTGGAGATGGGCAACAAATGCTTTGTCCACATCCTGTGAAAGTGTTTTAAAATATCAGATATTTTTTATAGTTTTACTTTTATTATCTGGTGTTGTTTTCCTTGGAGCAGAGAAGGTAAGAGTAGATTTAAGAAGTGTTCAAAATTGATCCTAAATTCCCTAGTTCAATATTATTTAATTTGCCATCTTGAGCTTAAGCCCGATAATCAGTTCAATAAATGTTAGATATTGTGATGAATGTCAGTAATTTTTGGAAATTTACTCGGTCAGAATTTGCTGCCAAAATGGACAGAATTTTCCCATCCTGCCCACAGCGGGTTTCGTGGCGGGCAGGAGCAGAGAATCAAGCAGTGGGCAAAAAGTCACAAGTCCGCTGTCATGAAAACAAGTCACAGTTCTCCCCATTGGTGCACTTGGCAGGTTGGTTATCCTGCTGACTAGTGGCGCAAACGCCATTTGCATTCATTAACATCTCACGAATGCTCATTAAAACAGCTGCTCGCTAGAACCTTGCCACGCCTTCCAATCTTACGTCATGCCAGCGGGAAATTACATCGGCCTCAAATCCATTTGAAAAAGGGTGGCATGCATAGATTGGATCTTACTTTGCTGGTAACTTCGATGTGAGTGGAACATACCTGCATAGCGCTGCGCTGGTCTTGTTGTGAAGAACGCCACTCTGCTGGGGTTTAGTGTTGAACTGCTCCTTCTCTTTGCTTTCATTGTCCCAAGGAACACCACCGTGCTGAGGTACTCATGCAGGCTTCCACTTTTAGGGACTAGCACTACAGCTAGGGGTGGGCCGTGAGGTGAGGGGTCAGGCTGACAAATACGATGGGGGCAACAGGGAGGGAAGGCTGTGGAATGGTAGTGAGGGGGAAGGGCAAACATTATGGGGGCCTTTCTGGGGTTGCCCTCTAACCTCCTGTTGCTGCAGGAGCCTGCTTAGAAAGGAGGAATACCTCATTGCGATGAAAGCCAAAGGCTTCATTAGCACTGTTAAAGGGCTACTCAGAACTCAGTAGCTACACATAACAGTCGCTGTAATATATAGAGTAATATATAGGAATGTAGAATTTGGGAATGCAGGCAATAGTGAGGGAAGTACAGCTGCATCATGTACAGCATTCCATCAATGAAGGCCTGTCACATGTTTACCAGCTGTGACACTCCTACCGGGCCAAAGGGCATCCTTTGACAGTAGCAACTAATGGGTCATTAATGTGCCACATCAGAGATTGGAACACAGAGCTAAACTGGGTCACTCATCTCACTTAAACTTTATCATCCCATGCAGGGTTTAAGATGTTACATTTGCAATACCATCCTGGTCACCTTGATGTGTGTGCTAGTGTCTCAGGCAAGGTGGCATCATAGACTGATAGACTCATAGACGTCTACAGCATGGAACGAGGCCATTCAGCCCATCATGTCTACGCCAGTCAACAAAGATCTGACTACAATAATCCCATTTTCCAGCACTTGGGCCCATAGCCCTGGAGGCTACGGCAATGCAAGTGAATATCTAAATACTTCTTAAATGTTACAAGAGTTTCTGACTCAACCACCCTTTCAGGAAGTGAGTTCCAGACTCCCACCACATTCTGGATTAAAAAAATTCTCAACTCCCCACTTATTCTTCTACCTCTTACCTTAAATCTATGCCCCCTGGTTATTGATCCCTCGACTAATGGAAAAGGTGCCTTCCTATTCACCCCATCTCTGCTCCTCATAATCTTATACACCTCCATCAGGTCCCTCTCAACCTTCGCTGCTCCAAGGAAAACAACCCCAGCCTATCCAATCTTTCCGCATAGCTCAGACCCTCCAGCCCAGGTAGCATCCTGGTAAATCTCTCCTGCACCCTCTCCAGTGCAATCACATCCTTCCTATAATGTGGTGACCAGAACTGCACGCAGTAATCCAGCTGTAGCCTAACCAGCATTTTGTACAGATCCAGCATAACTTCCCTGCTCTTGTATTCTATGCCTCGGCTAATAAAGACAAGTATCCCATATTCCTTCTTATCCACCTTAATCACCTGCCCTGCTGCCTTCAGGAATCTATGGATATGCACACCAAGGTCCCTCTGATCTTCAGTACTTTCCAGGGTCCTACCATTGATAGTGTAACCCCTTGTCTTGTTAGCCCTCCCCAAGTGCATTACCTCATACTTTTCCAGGTTGAATTCCATTTACCACTGCTCTGCCCACCTGACCAGTCCATTGATATCCTCCTGCAGTTTACGGCTATCCTCCTTTCTATTTACCACCCGACCAATTTTCGTGTCATCCTTGAACTTGTTGACATTTAAGTCCAAATCAATTATGTACAACACCAAGTACTGAGCCCTGCAGAACCCCACTGGAAACAGACTTCCAGTCACAGAAACATCCCTCTACCATCACCTTCTGCTTGCTGTCTCTGAGCCAATTTTGGATCCAACGTGCCACTTGGGCTTGAATCCCATGGGCTCTTACTTTCTTGACTTGTCTGCCATGAGGGGCCTTATCAAAAGTCCACGTAGACCACACTAAATGCATTACCCTCATCAACACTCCTGGTTACTTACTCAAAAAATTCAATTAAATTTGTTAAACATGACCTTCCCTTAACAAATCCATGCTGACTATCCCTGATCAATCTGTGTCTCCAAGTACAGATATATTCGGTTCCTCAGAATTCTTTCTAGTAACTTCCCCACCACCGAGGTTAGATTGACTGGCCTGTAATTTCCTGGTCTATCCCTTCCTCCATTTTTTAATATTGGGACAATGTTAGCAGTCCTTCAGTCCTCTGGCACCTCACCTGTGGCCAGAAGATTTGAAAATTACTGCCAGGGCCCCTGATATCTCTTCCCTTGCCTCCCTCAACAGCTTGGGATACATCTCATTCGGGCCTGTGGATTTATCCACTTTTAAGGCTGCTAAACCCGCTAGTACCTCATCTCTCTCAATGTTAATTTCCTCTGATATTTCACAGTCCTCCACCCTGATATCTATACCTGCATCAACCTTTTCCATTGTGAAGACTGATACAAAGTATTCATTGAGGACTGCACCCACATCTTCCTGTTCCACACACACATTACCTCTATGGTCCCTAATTGGCCCTACTCTTTCCCTAGTTATTCTCTTGCTCTTTATATATTTACAAAACCGCTTTGGGTTTTCCTTTATTCTACCCACCAATGCTTTCTCATGCACTCCCTTAGCTTTCTTAATTTCCTTTTTCAGTTCCTCTCTGCCCTTTTTATACTCCCCTAAGGATTCTGCCATATTGAGCTCTTGGTATCTGCCATAAGCTTCTCTTTTTTTCTTAATCTTAACCTTTAAGGCCCTTGACATCCAGGGTTCTCCAGACTTGGTCCCACCCTTTGTCTTTACAGAAATATATTTGCCCTCTACTCTCACTATTTCCTCCTTGAATGCCTCCTACTGCTCTGACACAGTTTTATCTGCAAGTTGCTGCTCCCAGTCCACTTGGGCCAAATCATATCTCATCTTAGTAAAGTTAGTCTTTTCCTAGTTTAGAACTTTTATTCTCGGCCCAACCTTATTCTTTTCCTTAACTGTCCTAAATCTAACTGAGTTATGGTTGTTATCTCCAAAATGCTCCCCTACTGAAACGCCTTCCACCTGCCTGGGCTCATTTCCGAATATTAGGTCCAGAACTGCCCTCTCCCTTGTTGGGCTTTCAACATACTGGCTAAAAAGGTTCTCCTGGATGCAACTTAAGAATTTTGCCCCCTCTCTACCTTGCACACTAAAACTATCCCAGTTAATATTTGGATAGTTAAAATCCCCTATTACTGCTGTATTATTCTTACACTTCTTTGAAATTTTATTACATATTTGATTCTCCATCTCTCCCTGATGGTTTAGGGGCCTATATTACACACCCAACAATGTGTTTGCCCCTTTTGTGTTTTTTACTTCTAACCATATAGCTTCATCTGATGATCTTTCCAAAATATCATCCCTCCTCACTGCTATAATTGATTCCTTGATCAACATTGCAACCTCCGCTTCTCTTTTTTCCCCCTCTCTATCTTGTTTGAATACCCTATAACCAGGAATGTTGAGCTGCCAATCCTGCCCTTTTAACCAAGTCTCGGTCATAGCTGTGATATCATACTCCCACGTGCCTATCTGTGCCCTCAGCTCGTCTGTCTTATTCCTCAGGCTCCTTGCACTAAAATATATTCCTTTTAGCCTTGCTAAACTCACCTCTTTCTTATCTAGCCTATTTCCTCTGCCTTCCAGACCTCACTTTTTGGCGTATTAACTTCTAATTCCATCTCAGCTTCTCTCCCCTCTAAATTATTTTTCAGGATCCCATCCCCCTGCCAGTTTAGTTTAAATCTGACCCAACAGCAAAATCCCCGCAAGGATGTTGGTCCCTTTTCTGTTCAAATGTAACCCGTCCAACTTGTACAGGTCCCACCTCCCCCAGAAACAGTCCCAATGCCCCAGGAATCTAAAACCCTCCCTCCTGTACCATCTCTCCAGCCACACATTAATCTGTTCTATCCTTCTGTTCCTGTACTCATGACTGTGTAGCACCAGGATTAATCTGGAGATTACTACCTTTGAAGTCCTGTTTTCAATTTCCTACATAACTCCCTAAAGTCTGCTTGCAAGACCTCATTTCTCTTTCTTCCTATGTCATTGGCCCCAGTATAGACCACGACCTCTGGCAGTTCACCCTCGCCCTTCAGAATGCCCTGCAGCCGTTCCATAACATCCTTGACCCTGGCACCTGGGAGGCAACATACCATCCTGGAGTCATGTCTACGGCTGCAGAAGCACCTGTTTACTCCCCTCACTAATGAATCCCTTACCAATGTTGTCCTTCCACACTTTTTCTCCCTGCCCTGAGCAGCTGGACCACCCACAGCGCCATGGCCTTGGCTCTGGTCGGCCTCCATAGAGAAACTGTCACTGTCCCCGTTTTCCAAGGCCAAAAAGCAGTTTGCGAACAAGGTGCACTTGGTGCATTCCCTCACTACCTGCCCGGTCCCCTCCTTTTGTCTGGTGGTCTCCTATTCCCTCTCTGCTTGCACTTCGTTAAGCCACGGGGTGACTATGTCCTGAAATATGCTATCCATGGACATCTCAGCTTCATGGATGTACCGTAGTGCCCCCAAATGCTGCTCAAGCTCCAGAACCTAGAGCTCGAATTGCTCCAGTAAGAAGACCACCTGCACACATGGTCATTCAGACCACCAGGAGCATCTAGGATTTCCCACATAGCGCAGGATGCGCAAGTCACGGGACTGAGCTCCCCAGTCATATATTAACTAAATAGAATATGGGCCCTTGCTTTTATTTTACTCTTACTCCTACTTGAGTACAGACTAGATGCTAGGTCCTCTAGATAGACTAGATCCTAAAGGTGCTGCTGACTGCCTGCCCCAGGGTCTTCCTCTCACACTCTCCTCTAGGTGCTGCTGACTGCCTGGCTTGGGGTCCTCCTCTCAAACTCTCCTCCAGATGCTGCTGACTGCATGTCCCAGGGTCCTCCTCTTGCACTCTCCTCTCCTCAAATCAGCCACCATGCAAGCAGGGCATGAAAAACAATGGACCCTTACAGTCTCCAAATGTGTCATCTTCTGAGCTTTGCTTTCTTGCCCCTTGAATCATTAATGACTTAAATGTTTCCCTTCAGAGAGAAGGCAAAAGCAGAGCTCAATGCTGTCTTTGTCAGGGTCCTAATGCAATGGAAGAAGCAAAGGAGGGAGAGGCGACTCCATGCACTGCTCCAGCAGGAGGGACATGGTCAAGAGGAGCCACAGCATGAACAGAAGGGTCAGGAGAGAGACCCAGAAAGATGAGAATGGATGGAGCAGAGGTTGGGTAAGATGTATGTTCCCTATGGGCCCTCCTCAGAAGGGCCAGAGGATGGAATGTGAGCAACATGACAGATGGGATGGTGGTGATGTGAAAGTCTCTGTGAGAGAACAAGTGTTGATATGTGTCCCCTGCTAATGGTTGTGTGAGACCCCTGAAGAGTGCATGATGCCATGATGAGAGTTTGATATTGGAGGTTGTTGAAGGATGACTTACCCTGGTGGAGCAGATGAGATCATTCATCCTCTTCCTGCACTGGGTGGCATTTTGGACGCGGGTGACAGCCACGCTGACCTGCTCCGCTGCATTGTCTCAGGCCCAAGAGGTGAGTCTACTGTGTTTCCTGTAGCCATCCCTGGGATAGATAATTTGTCTGTGCGCCTGCACCCCTCTGATCAAGGTCTGGAGGGCCTGATGCATGAAGCGTGGTACCACCTTCCTGTTCAAGCTCTTGCCAATTCCTTTTCTGGCTGCCAAGTATCTCTGGTGGGCTGGAGAGAGTGAGATTGTGTGTTGGACTGGCATTTAAATATGGTGTTGGAACCTTTGAACCCACCAGCTGATGGAAGACAGATGAATCAGCTCCTGACCTGCTAGATCATTCGGACTGATACACACCTCTGCATAATTAATGGAGCTCCAAGTGCTCCAAGTCCAAGTCTTGCTTCAATTGCATAGAACCTTGTTTAGACGCACCGGGAGTAGTATGTGCAGCTTTGGTCCCCTTACCTTAGGAAGGATATTACCATAGTGGGAGTGCAAAAAGGTTTACCAGGCTTGTTCCCAGGATGGCCGGACTGTCCTGTGAAGAGATTCCTGTGAAGAGATATTGGGGGGTGGTGGTGGTAGTGGTGGTGGTGGTGGTGGTGGTGGTGGGGGAGGGGGGGGGTGGGGGGGGGGGGGAGGTGGGGGGGGGCGGGGGGGGTGGTGGGTTGGGAGGCATGGTGGAGGGAAACAGGGTCTGTATTCTCCAGGGCTTTACAGGATGAGAGTTTCTAAGAGAGATGATCTAATTGAAACCTGCAAAATACTTAAAGAGATAGGCAGGTAAGATACTTTCCTTGGTTGGGGAGCCTAGAATCAGGGGACACAATTTCAAAATAAGGAGGAAGCCACTTAGGACTGAGATGAGGAGAATTTTTTTCTCGGTAGGTTGTGAATCTTTGGAACTCTCTACCCTAGAGGGCTAAAGTGCAGAATCTGGTGCGAGTTGCTGCCATTATGGACAGCGGGCTGAACGCTGTCAAAACCGCCCACCATCGAAATTAGTTTCATTATGCGAAAATTCCACCCAATGATTCTCATTGTCAATATGTAAATGGTCCAGCAATTTGTGACATATTCTGTGTTGTGAATCGCCACAAATTGCGAGACAATTTGAGCTGCTTTGTCGTTTAGCCTCAGAGAGCAGCTTGTGGTCAATATCCCCGAGTATCAAGAAATTAGGAATGTGGGAGCAAGTGTAGGCCATTCAGCCCATTGAGCCTGCTCCACCATTCAGTAAGATCATGGCTGATCATCCACCTCAATGCCTTTTTCCCACACTATCCCATAGCCCTCTATGTCATTGGTATTTAGAAATCTGTCAATCTCTGCTTTAAACATACTGAATGACTGAGCTCCCACGGCCCTCTGAGATAGAGAATTCCAAAGATTCAAAGATTCCTGCAATCTACTGTTCCACAGATCAATGAAATGGTGAGGCCCAACCAAAGGGAGCAGCAGTAGCATGATGGGAGCAGTATGTGTTGGCCTTTCCCAGTATGTCAGCACATTCTCTGATACCTGCTTGTGCCAGCAAGTCAGCTGGGCTAGATTAACCCTGGAGCAGTCTGTGTCTGGATCCTCATGGGCTTGAGTAGCTAAAACAGACTGGCCACAAGCATTTCAAGGATTCTAAAATAGAAGTTGTGTGAGTAGTGCAAATGTTCTTCAATTCAACATGATGACACTGGAGAAGAAGGTAACAGGAATTATGATGCAGTGGGGCTCTAAGTTCTCAGATGTGAAAAGTTTAGCAGAATTGCTAAAGTGAGCTGATCCCTGGCTGCAACGTGCTAATGCGGCCCCACTTCTGTTGTTTCATCTCCTTCTCTGAGGCCTTCTTTGTGCCTGTATTCTCTAGGATTTTGAAGAATGAGAGTTTCAAAGAATGAAAGGTGATCTCATTGAAACCTACAAAACACTTAAAAGGATAGACAGGTTAGCTGCAGGTATGATGCTTTCCCTGGTTGGGACGGGGTGGCGGGGGGGTGGTGGGGGGGGGTGTGGGGGGAGTCTAGAACCAGGGGACACAATTTCAAAATAAGGGGGAAGCCAGTTAGGACTGAAATGAGGAGAAATTTTTTTACCCAGGAAGTGACAGACCCCTTTAAAGCCCCTATCCAATCAATCTAACATTCTTTCTTTATGAAGTCTGCATGGTTGCCATTTAAAATTCCACCAAAGCTACAACATTCTCACATGGACTTTAGCTCTGCCTCATCCCTGGATATGACACAGAGTAGGAGTACAGAGTGAGATGACAAGGTCAGAGTATGATGATGAATGAGTGCTAAGTTGGGAATTTGGTACAGGTGGAATACCTCTGGTACATTTTTATCATTTTATAATTTAGATTAACTGTCAGACTTTGACTTAGAACTTTAAAACTGCAAGTCAGTTAACAAGCCTAATTTAACAGAAACTGTCTGGTAGTGGCAGTTATCTGTCAATCAACTGAAAGTGAATGCCTGAGTAACTGTTACTTACTGTAGCAGGAAACTGACGTAGCAATTGCAACTTAGGTGTGAGTCATCAGCCCCATATAATAGCAGACAGGTTTTGCTACAGCACAGAGTGGGAGCACGGATTGAGAAAATGAGGATCTAATGCTAAATTGGGAATTTGTTGTGGGTAGGATATAGCTGGTAAGTTTTTCTTAAGCTATAGTTTAGATTAACAGTCAGTCTCTGAGTTAGAACTTTAAAACTGCAAGCTTGCTAAGAAGCCTAGTTTTACTGAAACTACCTGGCAGCAGTAATCATTTGTCAATCAGCTGCAAGTGTTAATTACCATCGCACAAAGCTGAATTAACAGTTGCAACTTGGGTTTGAATCACCAGTGCAACAAGGAACAAGTGCATTGTCGAGAATTTGGTACAGGGGGGAACTCAGTGCAGGGGGGAAAGAGGTACTGTTTTTAATAACCTTTTACACTGGTGAGTGTTCTTCTTTTAACTCTAAACTAGAAGACTTGCCATGACCTTGGTTGTGTAAATTAATAGTTAATTAACTAGTTAAATAAAGTTAGAAAGGCATGGCAGGGATGGTGGTATGCCATGACTGCAACATGTGGGAATTTGGAATGCATTGCAGTTCCGGACAACAATATCTGCAGTACATTTCTGAATCTTGTGGAACTTTGAATCAGAGTTACTGAGCTGTTGTCTGAGTTGTAGACGTTGCAGGGCATTAGAGAGGGGGAGAGTTATCTGAACACTTTGTCCTGGGAGACACTCACACTGGTGGAATTTTAGAATTGATCAATGGTCAGGGATAGGATGTTGTGACTGTCAGTCAGGCAGGTATTGGGAACCAGCATGTAGTAATGGAGGACTCTCATCCCTTGACTTTGACTAATAGGTATGAGATGCTTGTTAACTCTATGGATGAGGAGAAATGCAGGGTGGATGAGCAAACCTGCCATAGCACCATGCTGCAGGATGCCATTCAAGTGGGAGGAGTGAAAAGGAATGTGGTAGTGATAGGGGACAGTATAGTCAAGGGGATAGACACTGTTCTCTGCAGCCACAACAAGGTGCTCTGAATGTTGTGTTGCCTGCCCAGTGCCAGGGTTAAGGATATTTCCTGTAGCTGGAGAGAAACTTGTAGTGGGAGGGGGAGGATCCATTTGCTGTGGCTCATGTTGGAATCAATGACATAGGTAGAACTACGAATGATGTTCTGTTGAGAGAGTTTGAAGACTTGAGATCCAAATTAAAGTGCAGCACATCAAAAGTCAGATCAAATGCAGATCATCTGGAATGATACCTCAGTCACATACTAATTGACATAGGTTCAAGCAGATAAGAGAATGAAACACATGGCTCAAAGAATGGTGTTGGAAGAAGGGATTTGAATTTATGAGGCACTAGTGCCAGTACTCAGGAAGCAGAGAGCTGTTCTATTGGGATAGGCTTCACTTCAACTGGGTTAGGACCAGTGTCCTGGCAAATCCTGGGGTTACAAGAGTAGGTCAGAGGCTGGGAATCCTGCAGAGAGTAACTTACCTCCTGACTCCCCAAAGCCTATCCACAAGGCATAAGTCAGGAGTGTGATGGGATATTCTCCACTTGCCTGGATGAGTGCAGCTCCAACAAAATTCAAGAAGCTCAATGTCATCCAGAACAAAGTCACCTGCTTGATTGACACCACCTTCAATATCCACTCTCTCCACCACTGACGCGCAGTGGCAGCAGTCTGTACCATATTCAAGAAGCACTGCAACAACTCACTATAGCTCCTTCAATAGCATCTTCCAAACCTGTGATCTCTACCACTTAGAAGGACAAGGGCAGCAGATGCATGGGGACACAACAATCTGGAAGTTCCCCTCCAAGCCACATACCACTCCGACTTGGAAATATATCACCATTCCTTCATTGTCGCTGGGTCAAAATCCTGGAACTCCCTCACTAACAGCACTGGAGTTGCAAATGGTGAACATGGACTGCAGCGGTTCAAGAAGGCAGCTCATCACCACCTTCTCAAGAGCAATTAGGAATGGGTTATAAAAATGTTGGCCTAGCCAGTGGTGTCTGTGAAAGAATAAGCAAAAAAAATCATATAAATACGGCTATGGTTAAGGCTTTAAACTAACAGCGTGGGGACAGGGTGAGGGAAAAGGGAGAATTATAAATCTAAAGAGAAAATTTGAGACAACAGAATAGTGTAGTAATGGGTAAAGAAAAGAACAGAAACGGACAGAGAGTTTAATGGTAACAGTGCTTCAGTGAGTAAGGTCCATGCAGGCAATAGCATTAAAAAATTAAATTAAAGGCTCTTTATCTCAGTGTCTAAAGCATCAGCAATCTGATAGATGAACTTGTGACACATTTCCATTTTTTTTACACTCAAGGGGCCAATGGGCAATTTTCAGAAAGATGAGGTTTGACACAACATTGAACATGAACTTAAAAAAAAAGTTAAGGTATAAAGAAAAGAAGCAATTTGTCGAGCAGCAAAAAAGTCAAAGGAATGAATTAATGCCTTTTAAAAATGAGTAGTTAATAAATTTATGACCATGAGAGTGAGTGTGAAATTGTGTGAATGTGTGTATGAGTGTGTGTGTCAGGCTTGGAGATTTTACAATGTTGCAGTCTCCAGCTTTAAGGCACAGACCTTGCTGCCTTTTGTTGTGTTGCTTGCAGGCAGACTGGTTTCTCCTTGGTTCTTGAGGCAATAGATTTATCTGTTGTCAGTTTCAGTCATGTGACCACATTAACAATATTTCTTCTGCCCATGTAGAATGATTTGAAGTTAGAGGCCATTGATACACAAGGAGATGGATGGTGACCATTCACATTTGCTTATGATTGACCAATTTCTCTGCAACTGAAATTTGGGGCTGCTTGGAGACAGTGTTACTAGAGCTGCACTCATCCAGGCAAGTGGATGGGCCTTGGGAAGACAGGTGAGGACAGACTTGAGTCAGGTGGTGAATTGCTCTCCAGAGAATTCCCAGCCTTGGACCTGCTGTTGTTGCTGCAGTATTTATATGGCTGGTCCAGTTCTGTTTCTGGTCAGTGGTAATCCCCAGGGTGTTGATGGTGGAGGATTCAGTGATGGTAATGCAATTGAATGTCAATGGGAGATGGTCAGATTCTCATTTGGATATTTTCATTGCACCACACAACTGCCAGGCAATGTTTCTTGCCACTTGTCAGCATAAGCCTGGATATTGTCCAGGCTCACTGCATGGTTACTAAAGTGATCCGTCTCCATGAGGAGTTGCAAATGGTGAACATAAATCTGCAAATATTCCCACTTCTGACATTATGAAGGAGGGAAGGTCATTGATGTAGCAGCTTAAAATGGTTTCCAAAGGCTTGTTTTGGCAGCTGGGGCCATTATGAATACATGGCTGAGTGTTAAGAGGTAAAAGAAAAACACTTCTCAGCAAAGGGCTGTGTTCACATTTTAAGAGATTATTGAAGGATTGATGTTGTTACTGAATAGAAGTTGCTTTTACGAATGACCACTTGAGGGGATTTATCTTTCCCCTCATCTCATGAATGGTTGTGTTTTTCCATTGACGGTCCTCATAGTAAGTGCATTTTTCACATGAAATACACATTTCAAAGGATTCCTTTTGTTTACAAGGCTCCTGAGGACTGTACAAAGTGGATATTTGGTGACAGACAAGCAGGAGGAGTGGGCAGATGAAGTTCAATGCAGCAAAGTGGGTGGCGATTCATTTTGGTAGGAAAAATATGGAGACAATAAAAAATAAGAGGTACAACTCTAAAGGATATGCAGGAGCAGAGGGACCTGGGCATATATGTGCATAAGTCATTAAAGGTAGGACAGTGGAGTGTGCAGTTAAAGTATACAGTATCCTAGGATTTATTAATAGGGGCATAGGGTACATTAGAACAAGGAGGTTATACTTAACCGGTATAGGGCACTAGTTAGACCTTGGCTGAAGTATTGTGTACAGTTCTGGGCACCACATTTTAGAAATGATGTGAATGCATTGAGTGCAGATGAGGTTTACAAAAATGGTTCCAGGGATGAGAAACTTCAGTTATGAAGATAGATTGGAAAAGTGAGGGCTGTTCTCCAAGGACAACAGTCAAGGGGAGATTTAATAGGTGTTCAAAATCATGAGTGGGCTGGGTAGAGCATATAAAGGAGAAGTGTTCCTACTCTTAAGGATAGAGAATGAGAGGGCATAGATTATGATTTTCAAAAGCAGCAAATGTGATGAGAGAAAAACTTTTCACACAGCAAGTAGTTTGGGTCTGGAATGCACTGCCTGGGAGCAGGCTCAATCAAGAGTATTAGATGATTATTTAAATAGAAACAATGTGCAGGGTCAGAGAAAAGGCAAGCAAGTCATAATACTCATTTGGAGAGCTGGTGCAGACATGGTGGGCTGAATGGCTTGGCTTCCTTCTGTGCTGTAATAATGGCAGGATACACTGGAATATGGGGAGTGTGGCAAGGGTTAGGGGCAAAACAACATGCTGGGGAGTTGGGTTGTTATCCCAGCAAGCCATGGTGGGCATTCCAACAGCCTGCACTGGCACCCACAATCCTGATGCTGCCTCAAACAAACTCTACTTGTCTACATCTCCAGGAGATGAAAGTATGGTGGGTACAGGTAGAGACGATAGGCTTTGTTTCTGAAGTTGGGAATGTCTGACACGCATTTCCCCAATCCCAACATGGGAATCAGCCTCTTAACTATTGTAAAGCATATCACGATGTTACAGAGATAAGAACAAAAAACTGTGGATGCTGGAAATCCAAAACAAAAACAGAATTACCTGGAAAAACTGAGCAGGTCTGTCAGCATCAGCGGAGAAGAAAAGAGTTGACGTTTCGAGTCCTCATGACCCTTCAACAGAACTAGGGGAATCCAAGGAAGGGGTGAAATATAAGCTGGTTTAAGGTGTGTGTGTGTTGGGCGGGGGGGCGCAGGGGGGGAGGGGGGGGGTTGGGTAGTGGGAGAGAAGTGGAGGGGGGTGTGATTGTAGGGACAAGGAGGCGTAAAAAAATCTGTGACATCTTTTGTTCTATGTGTTCTTTTGTTCTGTTGTCTGTGACATCTTTTGATGATCTGCTTCTATTACTGCTTGCTTGTCCCTACGACCACAACCCCCCTTCACTTCTCTCCCCCAACCAACCCACACCCCACCCCCCCCACCCTCCCAACACACACACACACACACCTTAAACCAGCTTATATTTCACCCCTTCTTTGGATTCACCTAGGTCTGTTGAAGGGTCATGAGGACTTGAAACGTCAACTCTTTTCTTCTCCGCCGATGCTGCCAGACCTGCTGAGTTTTTCCAGGTAATTCTGTTTTTGTTTAAAATGTTACAGCTTGTTGTTGAATAGCATGTTTCTATCCAGCAATCACAGAACAGTCCTTGGCATGCAAGAGGACACAAAACAGATCACAAATAAAGATAAGACAGTCACAAGAAACATACAAGTTGACAACATCAAAAGCAAAACTGCAATCTCAGCTATATATTTTCTTGAGATCTTTGAATATGGAAGCCTTACCACTGATGTAGGTACACTGATTTTCTTGTAGGATTGCCTGAGATTTCTTGGTCAGCTCTTTTTTCTCACTATCAGGCCAGTTAAAGAGAGTTTCTTTCAACTGTCCCTGAAGCATTTTTAAGAAGCAGTGGGAATCAGCATGATCATGGATACTGCTATAATATGGAGAAAAAAAAGTCAAGAACTCAAAGTGGTTCCATTTTAATCTTGATTAAAACACTTGGCATGATGAACACACTGGGATTAAAAGTCACCTGCTTTTTCCTCAAAACTGGCTGAATTTTCATTAAGATCTTTGACCAGCTTTCAAATGACCACAATTCAGCTATTACTGAACAGATGAACAGACATAAATGCAGTGTACTGGAACATGCTCAGCTTCACAACCACACCCACAAACATGGTACGTGAGACCCAGTGCTTTCCATTGAAAAGCAAGGGAAAGGAAAGAGAAGAAAACCCACACAGAGCTACTCACTTTGTTGTAGCTTTTCCAGAGGGAAAAAAAATCCAGTGATGAGAGTGCACGTTGCCAGCCCACTCAGCCATAAAAAAAATTGTTGCAAAAAAAAAATGAAGTAGACTTCAACATTCCAAAAATAGCCAAGCAGTATAAGCCTGCTTTACAATTGGGTCTTCTATTTTTAATCAGTTTGAGATTCAGCATTATTGTTCATTATAAATTAGATAGAAGGCAACAATATTATTGAATCACTTCATCTTCAGACCTGCTGTTAAGTAATAACTTTCCTGGAAAGTTGCTTTCCATTCCCCTTTGTTTGAGGAAAGAAAAGCAAACCTATGATATAGAAAACAATTTATCTTTTTATGGCTCAAGTCAAAGCAGAAAAAGGCTTTTGAATTATTTAAATAGCTCACCTGCCATGGCCTTCACCCCAGCACAGTATCATCAAATTAAACTTTCCATTTCCTTCATCAACAAGGTTCCTTGTGTACTTGGAAGAAAACAAGCCATTTGTAGTAATTATATAGTGCCTAAACTAAAAGATTCAAGCTAGAAAAGGGTGTTTATAAACCAAAAGCACGAAATCTGAATGCCTCAATTTGCTAGGTTATGGTAGCATTGAAATGCTACATCTGGCAAAAGAAAATAGGTCCTCAAGTCTCAGCCAATATAGATGAAAATAATTTGGATTTACTTGGATCATGGTTATGATCCTTGGCCAGACCCAAATTGTTGGCAAGATCCTGTTATTGACCAATAACATTTTTCCTTAATGTAGACAAGGTGAGATTCAACACATTTTCTAAAAGAAAAAAGCCACAAGATTCCACAGGTTTTGAACAAAGACAAAAAGAAAAACAAGCCTTGTATAGTAAAGTTTAACATTCAGGGCAAGTATGAGGTACATGTGAATTAACATGAAAACTGGTCAAACACCACACTGGTCACATCTGCCATTTATTGCACAAAACAAATTTGATGGATTTCACACTGCAAGCCAACCAATCTCTAAAACCTCCAAAGTCACTCCAACTTCATTGTCTTCATCAATGGCTCAGCCCCCAGGGTTTCAATCTCACTTTCTAAAATTCCAATCCTCTGGATTCCTGAGTAGACATGCAGGCACCAAGTTACAAATGCGGCTTCAGATCTTTGGCTGTGAAGAGAACAGCTTCTCCAAAACAATATCTTTGCTTCAGTCCTCTTCAATTACCATGGCTTCACCCAAGCCCTCTTAAAGCCTACACCCCACAGACTTTTAACTTGGGAGCTGGTTTATTTTTGTTTTGACTGGGACCTGCTTGTCCTTTCTCACTTGCCTAGGACCTCTCCCTGTCCCCTTTATATGGAACATTTGGCAGCCAAGGTGTGCCACATCTGGTCACCGACCTAGGCTTCATGTCCTTCTGTCTATGCACATACTCTGTAGTCTGAGTGGAATCTCCTCCTGTTGACAATGGCACCCGGCTGACCTGCTGGCCCCTTGATGGCCACATGTGTGCAGTTGATTACGCCCTGGATGTGAGGGAACACAGCAGTTGGCGCAAAGCCTCTGGCTTGCTCAGCCTGGCTGGTCTCATCCATACGGAAACGATTAAATGTCATTACCTTCCTGAATAGAGCTTCTGTCACCAGTTTGACGCAACTGTGGACTGCTGATTGGGACACTCCACACAGATTCCTCACTGACCCCTGGGAAGAGCCAGAGGCATAGAAGGTGAGGGCCACTGTGACCTTCAGAGCTGCTGGCATGGGGTTTCCATCCACTCAGTTGGAGATGATCTCAGGCCAGGTTATCTGACAAATGGAGGTCATGGTCTCCCTTGAGAGGCAGAGCCTCCTTCGGCATTGCACCTCAGACATATTGAGGTAGCTGCATCGCTGCCTGTAAACCCTGGCAGCAGGCTAGTGTTGTCTTTTATGGCCCCTTTCACCCTGGACTTTCTGCTGGCCCTTCACACTTTGTGCCTGCCCCTCTCCTCCCACAGGTCGCTCCCGTGGAAGCTGCATTGGGACTCCTGGCCTCCTCTCCCTTCTTCTCCTCTCTTCCTGCTCAGAGGAGGTGCCTCCAGCAGAGACCACAATCCCCATTACCAGGGTAACAGAAGGCTGTCTGACACCTAGAAGGGTCCATGCAGCCTGAATGCTCTGGGGGCGTTTGGAGACACCAATGAGTCCTGAAATGAAGCCAGGAAATGCTAACAATGAAGCCCTGAACAGAGATGAAGCTGCCAATAACCGATAAGTCACCTTATTGGATGACTTATTGATACTTGGCAGCTTCAGCTCTATTCAGAGCTTCATTGTTAGCCAGTTGTCCCAATGCAGCATCCAGGGGAGTGACCTGTGGGAGGAGAGGCACAGACACAAGGGGCACAGGGCCAGCAGGAAGCAGCAAACTATCTCCAAAACTCCCTACTACTGACACTGGCAATGTGGCTCACTCCTTTCAGCCCGCCCATGGATGAGGCTTTTGAAATTTTCGGCTGGCCACCTGCCTGTTTTGCCCATGCGACGAGCGCAAAATCGCATGGCCAACGAAAGATCACCGTCAGTTAGCTTTATAATGGCCTTAAGTGGCCTCTTAATTAATGGCGGGCAAGGCTCTGGCACCTGCTCGCGTTTACGCTCTGAAATATCACACAAGTGTGCGATGAATGCGGAATGCACACCCGGCATCATCGCGCACTATTTTACACCCAATCGGGTCGGGTGCTTGGCCACCCGCTGGATGTAAAATTCTGCCCCAAGAGTTCACAAACCTTTCAGTGAAGAATTGTTTCCTCCTCTCAGTCCTAAATGACAAACCCCTTATTTTGAGACTGTGCATCCTATTTCTAGACTCCCCAGCCATGGGAAATGTCTTCCCAGCATCTATCCTGTCAAGCACATTAAGAATCTAATGGCCCAGATTGTCCGGCAGTGGCAATACTGTTAGCGTTCGTGTCATTACGTCGCTGAAACTGACAGCAACGTCTGGAGTCCACACACATAGGCCAGAAACTTACCTATGTTGGGCAGACTGGGTGGGGGCGGGCGTGAAGCTGACTGAAATTTTTTAATAGAAAAATTATTTTATTAAATTATAAACTGGGACATATTTGCCAATTTAGCAAATTTTATTTATTGATTTTATTAAATCTTGAGGAAGCCTCATCCCGCCTGTGGTGACCTTAAGGTTGGATGGGCAGGGCTGTGAATTCACTAAATTACTTTCTTAATGGCCCTAACAGGCCTTTGACAGTTCAGTGCGCACTGCCAAACGCAAGATCTAAATGACAGGCGATGATGTCGGGACACATATCCAACGTCATCGTGCACCATATCGCTTGTCGGCATGCCCGGCCTGCCCCTGCACACCTCCAGCAGTATTATGGCCATGGAAAATAACACAGAAATCTAAAAGTTGCTGTCAGTTCCAGCTTCAGAGGCACACCACCACCCCCGCGTTCCCCCCCACCCCCCAACCCCGCTCCCCAGACTGCAATCATGAAAGTCATTGGAACTGATGAGAACTTATACTTACATGCTGTTCATCACACTATTCAAAGCCCTTGAAAGGGAAGGTTGTTGATTGAAGACTTGAGAACAATGATCTCGGCTGACACACCAGTGTGGTACTGAGGGAGTGTTATACTTTTGGAGGTGCCAATCTTGGATGAGATTTTCACTTCAGGCCCCGCCTGCCCTGTTGGATGGAAGAAAACAATCCCATGGCACTATTTCAGAGAAGAGCAGGTTAGTTACCCCCTGTGTCCTGGCTAATATTTATCCTTCAATCAACATAACAAAAATAGCTTATTTGGTCATCATCACATTGCTGTTTGTGGGAGTTTTGTTGTGACCAAATTGGTTTCTGCATTTCCTACCTTACAACAGTGACCACTGTGAAATGAAGGTTCACCAGACTGGTTCCTGGGATGGCAGGGTTGTGCTATGAGGAGAGATTGAGGAGACTTGGTCTATATACCCCAGAGTTTTGAGGAACAAGACGTGATCTCATTGAAACATACAAAATGCTTCCAGTGTTCGACAGGGTAGATGCTGGAAGGATGTTTCCCCAGGCACAGGGGGTCTAGAACCAGGGACACAGTCTCAAAATAAGAGTAGTCCATTTAGGACTGAGATGAGGAGGAATCTCTTCAATCAGAGGATGGTGAATCTTTGGCATTCGCTACTCCAGAGGACTGTGGAGGGTCTGTCATTGAGTATACTCAAGATAGAGATCGATATATTTCTAGATATTAAATATATCAAGGCTTATGAGGATAGTGCAGGAAAATGGCATTGAGGTAGAAGATCTGCCATGATCCAGTTGAATGGTGGAGTGGGCTTGAGGGGCCAAATGGCCTTCTCCTGCTCCTACTTCCAATGTTCTTATGTCCTGGTGCTAACTTCTGTCTCCCGTGTTGTGTTAATGCTCTGAAGGGAAACTGGTGTGTCCTCTCCAGGGTGCAATGGAGACAATGGGCCCAAAACTCAGCGTCCTCCTCTTGATCCCCCCAGTTAAGTCCAAAGTATTCTGTTTGGCAGCAGCTTGATTGCAGCAGATGCTGGAAAGCTGACATATTTAGACATTAATCTGCCTTTGAGTTCCACTGCAGATTTTATGTCAAGGTTTATCCCTTATCCTTTAACTCTCCCGAGGTATCCAGAAGGCAATGGAGCTATTTGCCCATAGCTGGGAGATTGGTTCATGGGTACCAGGGAGTATCCACATTGCCAGAGGGTATACACATTGAATGCCTGGGAGCCAAACCTCCTCTGAGTTCCCCCGAACCTTCAGCCAGGGGCCACAAGGGACACAGTTTCAGTGTGTTGCCATGAGGAGGCACAACTGAGTATTTGCAGATGGAGAGGCTGTGTACTGACAGGGAAAGACTTACACATTTGTCTCTTTTCTTCACATTGCTGCTAATCAGCAGTGTAGGCTGAAAATGAGAAGCAAACTAGCACACAAACACAGAAAGCATGCCAGCTCTCTTCACCCACACTAAACGCATCACGCTGATTTGTTGGACATACACAGTTCTAGCTGAATCTAATGATAATTATTTATTTTGTTCTTTGAAAATTTAACTCAAAATTGAAGGATTCAAAGAGCCTTTAACTTCCTGGTTGACTCTGTGTGAATAGTTCACTGTGATTGGCTGCGTACATCACTGTTGCTCCTCCCCAAGATATTCCCTTGACTTGGCACCAGATTTAAACTGCCATCAGGAAAGGGGAATTGCTTAGAGATTGCTGGATGTCTGCAAGCAGATGTCTTTGTGATCAGTGCTATGATGCGGCAGATGATGTGTGCCAGGCAGTGCAAATCCACAAGGGAAACTTGATCACGCTATCACAACAGTATTTATTTTGAGAGGCGTGCCCTGAATCCAGAAGTAATAAGTCCACCAAGGCTTTAGAGATTTTTTTAAAAAACTAAATTAAACTCTTATTAACAAAAGATTTCAAGCACATACATAGATCTACAAGCTACTACTATAATAACTGCTAAAAACCTTAATTAATCTGGCTTCCAGTTACCAGGGAACGGTTAAAAAAATAGATTTTAAACAGATCCAGCAAGTTAACGCAACACCCTAGACAGAATTCAAAGTGGCTTTTCCCAGCTTCGGTTTCTGTAGACAGCAGGCTTAATGCACAGATACTGGAGGCTTCTCGCACTTCAGTTAGGTCTTACAACGCCTTCCCTGACACATAGCCTCATTCTCCTTTATACATGTTTCTCCCTTTTAATATGTAAATTCCATTATCCATATGCCTTTGGAACTTTACTTTCTCATAATATAGATCCTTTCATGTTGCCACTATATATTGTCAATATCCCTTGAGAAAAATAAACACATTCCTCAGCTTGCTTGCCTGGCTGTTTGTAAACAGACAGAGACCCCCTTGAAAACTAAATCCCCCTTGATCTATCTACAGATTCAAATTCCCTTTACACATTACATGTTAAGATCCCAGCCATGTTTACTCATTAACATATTAAAGACACTTCTACACCTTACTTCTTTTGATAACTTCAACCTGAAGTCTTCTTGGCCACAAGACATAATTAAATCTCACACACAGACAGAACAACACAGCCACACCCACCCACACCCCCAGAAAAATATTATGAGAATTATTATACCTTCATCATGTCAGCAGCAAGTACCTTTGCTTCACTGATTGCAAATCTGGATCTATAAGTTTCTATGAGATCATTTCTCCTTCCTATAAATTCTATGGAATATAGGTCTAGTCTACTTAATTTCTCCTTGTGGGACAATCCCCTCATCCTAGAGACCAGGCTAGTGAATCTGGGTTGTACTCCTTGTGTGGCAAGTATATCCTTCCTTACTTAAGGAGACCAAAAATGTACTCCAGGTGTGTTCTCACCAAGACCCTATACAACTGCAGTAAGACTTCTTTTTCTTTTGCATCAATCCCTTTGTAATAAAGGATACATGCCATTTGCTTTCCTAATTGCTCACTGTATCTACATGTTACCTTTCCATGAATTGTGTACAAGGACACCCATTTTCCTTTGAATACCAACATTCTGCAATCTTTCATCATTTAGAAATTATTCTTTTTTTCTATTTTTCCAATCAAAATGGATAAATGCACATTTGTCCACATTATATTCCATCTGCCACATTTTTGCTCACTCACTTAATCTGTCTAAATCATTTTGGAGCCTCTTTATATCCTCCTCACAGTTTACATTTTCACCTAACTTTATAACATCAGCAAACTTAGATATATTACCCTCAGTCCTTTCATCTAAATCATTGATATATATTCTAAATACCTGAGCTGCACGCACTGATCCTTGCGGTAACCCATTTGTAGCGCATAGCACATCAACCCAAAAATGGATCGTATATTCCTACTCTTTTTTCTGTCTGTCACCTAATCCTCATCTGTGTCAATATCTTGTCCCAAATTCCAGGACCCCTTATTTTGTGTAATATCACTTTGTGTGGCACCTTATCGGATGCTTTTGAAATTCCAAATTCATTACATCCGCTGGGGTTCCCTGTCGTCCAACTCACGGGTACAGTCCCAAAAAGTTCTAATAGATTGTCAAACACTATTTACTTTTCATAAATCTGTGTTGAATCTGCCCAATTGTATTATGATTTTCTAAGTGCCATGCCCCTGATAATGGATTCTAATATTTTCTCTGCTACTGCTGTCAGGTTAAATAGCCTTTAGTTTCCTATTTTTCCCCTCATTCCTTTCCTGAATATTGAGGTTACATTTTTTACCTGGCAATTTGTAAGGACAGTCCTAGAATTCTGAAAGATGCCAATGCATCCACTATCTCTGTAGCCACCTCATTTAAAGGGTGTGGGCCATCACATCCAGGAAATTTGTCAGCTTTTAGTCCCATTAATTTCTCCCTTATTATTCTTTACTTATATGTTCCTCATTTTCACTATCTCTTTGTTCCCCACTACTTCCGGAATATTATTTTGTGTTTTCTACCAAGAAGACAGGTAAAAGAATTGCTTAATGTCTCTGCCATTTCCATATTATCCCCCATCCTCTAAACCAGTTTCACCAAAAACAGGTAACTGGTTATATATCTCTGTTGTTTGTTACATCTCGCTGTGCACAAATTAGTCTGTCTATATAACAACAGTGACTGCACTTCTAAAAGCAATTCATTGACTGTGATGACAACAATGTTTGGCAAATCGTTACAATGTGAAAGGCACTATATAAATGCAAGTTTGTTCTTCCAAAAATTCTGGGAAGGGAACTGACATTTGACAAGAACATCTGAGATTATTATTTAAGTATGGAACTATAATAGGGATTCTTTCAAATAGAATTTGTTTGCTAATCTTGTTTTGAGCAATCAGATATAGTAAGCAATTCACAGAATCACAGTGCAGATGAGGCCTTTCGGCCCATCGAGTCTGCACCGACATGTGAGAAACATGTGACCTACCTACCTAATCCCATTTACCAGCACTTGGCCCATGCCCTTGAATGTTATGACGTGCCAAGTGCTCATCCAGGTAAAATTAGGAAGGTAAATGACATATTGGTCTTAATTACAAAGGCGTTGGAGTACAGGAAAAAAGAAGTCTTGCTACAATTGTACAGGGCTTTGGCAGAATCTTGTGTGAAGTTTTAGTCTCCATATTTACGGAAGGATGTACTTGCATTGGAGCAGTACAGAAAAGGTTCACTGCATTTGTCCCTGGGATGACAAGGATGTCTTCTGACGAGAGGCTGAGTAAATTGGGTTGATATTCTGTGGAATTTAAAAGAATTAGAGGCGATCTCTTTGAGACATAGGTGGAATTTTCCATGCCTGCTGTCGCCAGGCATATTTGGCAGTGTGCCCGGACAATATGGCGAGAAGGCCAAAAATCGGTTTCACGACATTGTGAATCAATGGCAGGCCACGTTTCCTGCTGACGGATGTCAGGAACATTGTTGTAATACATCGGCATATCATCATAAGTCCAGCCTGCCAGGATCAACCCCCCATGCCGGATCATCTGAGCTTGTGTGCAGTTGGTGTGCATCTGAGTTGGTGTGATTGCCTGCCGACGTGTTTCACAACCGCATGTATAAGGCGTGCACTTGGCGGGCTGCACTTTGAGGGGAACTTGGAGGTGAGTGCTCAGTAACATTGTACAGTACTTATGAGGGTCACCTGTTGGACATCAAGGTTGAGGCGAGTTGAGGGGGGGTGGGGGGCAAGCGCTGCCGTGTGGTTCATGGTAGTGCACAAACACAAGCGGTGTGGGGAGGCAGGGAAGCGGCCACACACTAGGGAAATTCCATATAAAGTGATCATTCCTCTGCAGCTGAGACAGTTCAGACGCAGCTGCATTGACATGCTTGGAGTCAGACCTCTAGCTTATCTGCCCACTCAAGCAATGCAGAGGCCTGAAGGTGCCACCAAATGCTCCAGAGCTTTTCACCCCTCGGGCACAGGCTGCAAACTAATGAGCATTTTAGTGGTCTGCAGAACAGTTGGATGACTGGGCACATTGTACAATCTCCTTGCTAAAGCTGGTCATGGAGCAGTCACTGGTGGAGATGCTCACAGCCCCTTGCAATGTTATCATCCTGGTTTGGACCAGTCTCCCCCATGGTTCAAGCTAACAGTGCAGCCTTGCAGTGCAGGTTAGGAGAATGCCTGTGCCTGAGCTGAGAGCACTGCCTGCAGTCCAATGGGCAAAGCTGCTGCCAATTGGTCAGGTGGAGTGGGGCAGATGTGGGTGGGGTTTTGGGCTGCCATGCAGCGCACTAAACGCAGGCCATCCAAGTGGTGGCCAACACTCTCCGTGATGCATTGAGGGGTCTTCAGACTTAACCAAGCAAGGTCCTGAGAACACCCAAGGTAACCCACATGTCTCTCTCTTTCATCCTGTACAAGGAATATATCAAGAGTATGGAGCCTGGTGAACTAGCTGTATACCTCATGGCATACAGTGCGCTGAGATGATGGAGAAGAGAACGATGGAAGTGTCTGGCTGCGCAGAGGGAAGAGCAGCACCTACAGGAAGAAGGGGCAGCTGGGGCTCCACACACACCCCTGAAATGCCACAGAGAGCTGTCGCTGGTCGGTGCCTAGCTAGGCCCATGGCCTATAGATGCAGCTTTTCATTCCTGCAGATGACCAAGAACCAGTGTCACTGAAGACTGCGCATGTCTAGGGAACTGGTAGTTCACACCCATCAGCTACTGCAGGATTTGGCACTACAGGGACATGTAGGGCATCCACTGCCAGTGGCTGTGAAAATGACTGTGGTGCTCAATTTATACGCCAGTGGCTCCTTTCAGAGCCCTACAGGTGACCTCTGTGGGAAATCACAAGCCTCCACCCACAAATGTATCCATGATATCACGGATGCCATCTTTGTGAGGGCACACAACTTTGTGCATTCTGCCCGAGACCAGGACAGCCAGGATGCAAGAGCGATGGGAGTTGCCCAGATCTCAGGTTTCCTACAGGTGCAGGACGGGATTGACTGCACTCATGTGGCGCTCAGATCTCTGTCGCCACTAATGGTCAGCTCTGTCAACCACAAGGGCTTCCATTTGCTGAATGTGCAGCTGGTGTGCAACCAGCACAAATGCATCCTGCAGGTCTGCACACGGTTCTCAGGGATTGTCTACGACTCTACATTCTCAGTCGGTCACAGATTCCTGATGTCTCCCAGGCTGCAAGGATGGCTCCTCAGGAACAAGGGCTACCTGCAGAGGAAGTGGCTGATGACATCAGTGCGGTAGCCTCAGAGTGCAGCGGAGTGAAGGTGTAACAAGGCTCAAGCTGCAAATCGCAACTTGGTGGTGCAAACCAACAGGATGCTGAAAATGAGGTTCCGGTGTCTGGACCAGTCTGGTGCAGCCCTGCAATACAGTCCACAGAGGGTGTCACACGTCATCGTCATCTGCTGTGCCCTTTACAACCTGGCACTGCAACAGAGTAAGGAGCTGGCTGAAGAGGAGATGTAGGAACTGGAGGCCTCCTCCGATGAGAAGGACTTCAACGGGTATGAGAGTGAGGAGGTCCTTGAAGACAGCGGTGAGATGAGACCATTGCCCACTGGCCAGACGAGACAGGTGCTCGGGAGGTGCTCATAGCTGCTAGATTTGTGGAGGATGAGGATGACATGCAGGGAGGAGACCCCATAGATTCTCACATTGCATCTGTGAACATTTGACTCCAGTGTGGCCAGTAGCAGTGCATATACACTTGATGATAAGGCTCCTGTCATGGAGATGCAGTGAAGGCCCTAATAATTGCTCAATTGCAGGAGGATGATGATAACATGCAGTGAGGACACTCCATAGATCTTCACATAGGCTCTGAGAATGTCTGACACCTGTCTGGCCAAGGGTAGCTTGCTTGTGCTCCATGATCAGGGCCATCTCAGAGATGCAGCCATGAAACTTTAGAAGAATCTGATGTTTTGTCTGCCTTCGGCGCATGAGCCTTTCAGAAGCACAGTTCACTGGTCACACATGCTGAAGAAGTGGGGACCAGCCTCTCCTTAAGTGTTGAGAGCTCACAGAGAGAATGATAGAACTCTGGCAGCAATGACAAGCACCATCAAGGGGCAGGCATCAGTAATGTGTCCAGGAAGTGTGAGACCGGACCATCACTTTGGTCTGAAGGCTGCACAAAGGCTAAGGAAGAGGCCCTGGACTGAGACACCTGCTTTAAACTTGTGCAGTGACCAGGGTTTCACATCTGATTGACCCTGCCTCCACCTGCTGTGGATCAGACAGTGCGATGTGCTCACCAGATTGTGATCCAGAGGCTACTCTAAAGCTAGGTCCCACCGGGGTGTGTGTCTCTGCATTGGTGGAGGGTGTGGGTGTGCACTGTGATGGGACGTCAATGAAGGTGCCTTCAGATTCCTCTTCAGAGGTTTCTTCGAGGCTTGAGTTGAGGACCTGGGTTGTGGACCCCCTTGACTGTTTCCCAGATGTGCCTGGAAAGATAATTAGTGCATGGCAGTGGATCACTCACAGCATGGTCGTCTGCCAGCCAGCTGAATGGCTCTATTTTCAAAGTCAGGGAGGACCTTGATTTCAGGGATTCCTCCACCAGTCTGCACCCTCTCCCTCTTGTTGTGCGCCAGTTTGTCCTGCATGAATACAGATGGAGAGAGTGTAAGCAGGATGCCTGACAGGCCAGATGATAAGTATGTCTGGCATGTGTGGGTGGTGAGTGGTCCCATGGATGAGATGAGGACCACCAAGCGGTGTGTGAGAGAGTAAATGGTGATGTCCCTTGAACTGGCCATGAGTGAGATCCCTATGGGTGTGTGATGGGTTTGTGAGTATGCGAGTTGAGAGTGATGAGAAGAGTGACTTACCCTGGAGGAATGAAGGAGATCATTCATCCTCTTGCAGCACTGTGTGGCTGACCTCTTTTGCAGGGTGTTAATACTGGCAACCACTGCCACTGCCAACATTGCTGCCCCTCCCGAGGCCAGATTGGGGGTAGAGGACATCACAGCGGACCTCCAAAAAAGTGCTCGAGGGATGTGTCATTAAAATGGGGTGGGGGTGCTGCAGTCTTCTTGCCTTTCGGGGCCATGTCTTCTGTGCAGCAGGCCAGAGAGCTGTGTGCGCGGCTGCCCTTTAAATATACTGCTTGGCGTGATGAAGTCGTGAGATGATGGTGTGGAGGGCTAATGAGACCCCGCCCGCCTTTGAAAAGGTGCATTTCCTGGGAATGCATAATTAACGCTGCAGGACTGGAATGATACGGTGTGAGAAGCTGCCATTGCGGCCTACGGGTAAAACATCTTTTCTCCTGCCCACTACAGCACTTGGTCCAAATCTGGGATGATTCCGCCCATACATGATTCTGAATTGCTTGACCGGGTAGATACTGAGAGGTTGTTTCCACTGGGAGGAGAATCTAGAACACAGGGGCACAGTCTCAGGATAAGGTGTCAATCATTTAGGGCTGAATTTCTTCACTCAAAGGGTTGTGAATGTTTGGTATTCCCTACCCCAGATGGATTAGATCCTGCATTGTTGACTATATTTAAGGCTGAGATAAACAGATTTTTGGTCTTTCAGGGAATCAAGGCATGTGGGTAGCAGGGTGGAAAGTGAAGTTGAAACCGAAGATCAGTATGATCGTACTGAATGGCAGACCATACTCGACAAGCCACATGGTCTATTCCTGCTCCTATCTCTTTTATTCTTGTGCTCACACTATCCAGCATATTCTGCAGAATGAAGATGCCGTGCTTGATGATATCACAGAGACTGAATCTGGGTTCGTCCATGCTGTCAGCCATAGTAGTGAAACTCCATGGGCAGAATTTTCTGCCTGTCGGGCGGGTGGGCCCAACCCAATCTCCGGCGGGCGGGGAGCCGATCCCCACCGGAGAAGCAGGCCGCAATGCCATTTTACGTGGGCAGGCTAATTAAGGCCCGTCCAGCGTGACGTCCGGCGGGAAGCGCTATGCGCTCCCTGTGCAGGTGGAGGGGGATTCCCCAAAAGTGAGAGTGCGCTCTTTCACACATGCGCACGACAGAGCACACATCTACCTGAGGCTAAGTGCTGCCTCAGGGAGATCGCTTACACTTTGAAAAATATGAAAAATAGAAAAAAAAATTCCCTAACATGTCCCCCTCATGTGAGATGGGACATGTTCATAATTTACATAATAACTTTATTAAATTTTTTAAACCCGACATGAAACCTCATCCCGCCGGTGGATGAGGTTTCATGTTTTATCTGTTTGCTGCCGGGGCTCCTGGCCTGTCTGCCAACCTTAAGATTGGATGGGCAGGTCCTTTAATTACTTAACTGATCCTGTCAATGGCCTCAATTGGCCATTGACAGGTCGGCGGGCGGACAGCTGATTTTGCTGTGCCCCCACCTTCCTGAAAATTTAAATGGGGCGGGGTGACGTCGGGGGTTCCACCCAACGTCATCCCATGTCATTTTGCCCGTCGGCAAGTGGGCCCCACCCACTGCTCGCCGATGGCAAAATTCTGCCCCATGTCTTCTAGTTCTTCATTGGATCATCCCTGTGAAGCTATGAATTTTCTTAGGGCTGGACCCTGTAAGTTCCCGTCTCTGTCATCCTCAGTGGAGCTGGGAGGAAGCCTGACCTTCCATTAAGGTTTGTCTTGTGTTGTTTCTGCAACTGTAGCTGCTGCTGCTGCTGCCTTCTGGTTCTGGGTTCTGCACAACTTGCAGATTTTTCTAGCTCACTATCTAACCCATGTGAATGCCGATATCTGAGCTGCTGTTTGGGAGTTGGTGGAGTGCATGATGCAGAATTCTCAGAGGGATGACCTCCTCCAAGATCTGTCTTCTGCAGGAGTCACTTGGTGTTGAGTGACGAGGAAAGGAAGAAGTTGAGATGGGGGAGGGAAGTTGAACGTTATCATGTAACTGTTTTCAGATTACCGAACAAAGGGACTAGAGGACTGCTGCAACTGTGCTGACTTCGACGAAGGAATACAACTAAGTGGGTACACCGTCAGCTCCTCCCGGCCCAAGGCCTGAACCAATGATCTCCAGGGCTCCTTGGTCTGTCTGTGTGATGGCAGTGATTTTGGGGGCTCCTCTGCCCATCCTCTTTCACTCCCAGCCATGATGCATGGATTTGTCCGACAGAAAGTGAGGGTGAGAGTTGGAGCATGTGTAATGAGGTGAGCGGAGATATGTGAGGATTGTGCCTATCGTGGATGTGGTGAGAAATGTAGAAGAAACAAGATGGAATGAGAATAAGGAGATGCTAAATGCAAAGGGAAGTTATACATTGTGCCCAGTTATGAGTTATCCTCAATTTATTTGATCTCATGAGAGAGATATGGGTAGATGGAGTTGTGCTACATATCAGTCATGATCTAAGTGAATATCAGAAAAGGCTTGAGAGGTTGAATGAACTATTCCTGTGCCAAGCTTGCCCTCTTCCAAGGTTGTGCAGTGAATGATGTAACCCTGTTTTCTGTACAATATGGAAACGCACCAGCAATTGCCCAGGTCGCATGGGCAGGCTGCCCAATTGTGCAGATGATCATGTGGGCAGAATGTCATTCAAAATGGCCCTGGGTCCTCACCAACAACATCATGGTGCCTTGTCTCCTGTTCCAGGCTGTTGACCACCCACAAGATTACCATCCAGAATTAAACTTGGGGTTTATATCTTCCATAATGTATAATGATTATGAGAATAGGAATGACTTAGGGGTATTCTGAGTATGTGCGGATGGCAGAGGACATCAGCTACTGCCATCTCAATCAGAAAATCTCTAGTACTGCAGCTAATATATACTGGCAGTGGGAAGAATTCCCCACATGCCCACATTTGGTGAGCACACACCAAAAAACAAGATTAGCAAACAAATTCTATTTGAAAGAATCCCTATTATAGTTCCATACTTAAATAATAATCTCAGAGGTTCTTGACAAATGTCAGTTCCCATCCCAGAATTTTTGGAAGAACAAACTTGCATTTATATAGAGCCTTTCACATTGTCACAATTTGCCAAACATTGTGGTCATCACAGTCAATGAATTGCTTTTAGAAGTGCAGTCACTGTTGTTATATAGACAGACTAATTTGTGCACAGCGAGATGTAACAAACAACAGAGATATATAACCAGTTACCTGTTTTTGGTGAAACTGGTTTAGAGGATGGGGGATAATATGGAAATGGCAGAGACATTAAGCAATTCTTTTACCTGTCTTCTTGGTAGAAAACACAAAATAATATTCCGGAAGTAGTGGGGAACAAAGAGATAGTGAAAATGAGGAACATATAAGTAAAGAATAATAAGGGAGAAATTAATGGGACTAAAAGCTGACAAATTTCCTGGATGTGATGGCCCACACCCTTTAAATGAGGTGGCTACAGAGATAGTGGATGCATTGGCATCTTTCAGAATTCTAG